>NW_019104021.1:129390-183778 GCF_001856785.1 Myzus persicae
GATGCGTACAAACTATAAAGTACTATCGTAAAACCGTTTTCCGTGGAGTAATTAATATTGTTATAATAATGTTTTTTTTTTTTTTAGATTCTTTTATAATATATTTTACTCGCACTTTGAGAAATAACTGAGAAAATAGAAAAAAGCTTATTTGAAATCCTAATATTAGACTCGATTTCCAATTTATTATACTGTAGCCTGTAGGTACTACTTTAAATTTTTCGACCACATTCCGTTACCACAGTATCACGAAAATAAATATCTAAGTTAAAAAACATCTTGTCGATTTTTATTTCATTTGTAACGATTTGTAATCCTTATTTCAGCATATGTACACCACTCCAAATTTGGGAAAGAAAATTTCTCCATGTAACAATATTATACAGGTATTGCCATCAGCTTGTTTTGCTTCTTCTAACTCCGAAGTGGTAACCCACGACTTTTATTTTTTTTATAATCCCAACGTCAAATATGACAAATATTTAACAAGTTGTTAACAACTATATTATGTGATTTAACTGTCATTGTTAGTGGAATTGTCATTGGACATGTTAGTGGAATTATATTATAATATTTGAAATATTATATAGAAATTAACTAAAATCTATTGATTAATAATTAATTATTATTATTATAGTGACCACTATTAAATAAAATGTATCGTGCAACAACAACAACAACAACATAAGTATTTATAAGATATATTTTAATTTAAGTTTAAAAAAAACGAACAATGTTATAATTATCAGTGTAAATTATTTTGTGTGAGTTTATTTTGAAATTGTAGCTACATCACTTATTTCACTAAAATTATCTAATAAAATTATAAATAAATTATTAAAATTAGATATCATTACACAATATTAAATAATTTAGAATAATATTTAACAAAGTTGATACTTGTTTAGACTTATTTAAATTTGATTAATTCAATTATTATACAATATCACAAAAAATTAACCCGGTCGTTAAGTTCACCTTTATATCTAAATATCTTAATGCTTGACAATGCATTTCAAAGTTTGCTTGTTTGCTGAAGTTATTATACTTTCTTGGATTAGTTGGATTTATACCAAATTGCAAGTCGTTGTTTAATCATGTTCATTGCTCTATGACAGTTGTGATTTATGCACGGCATATAAATAATGATAATCGTTTGTTTCGTTATCAAACAAAACTTCAAGCGCAATTTTTATACATAAATTATTGTAAAGTAAACTTTTAAAAAAAGAATAAAATAGATTTATGATTTTTACCGAATAATATACGAAAGCTATTGTGGTGGTATAAATATAATTAGTGAGTATTGATTTCCTATGAAATATTAATACCTTCTTATTTATACGGTATAATGCTTTTATACTTTAATAAATACTTTAAGTGGTTCGTGGGAATAATCAATTTTGTTTCTGACCCAAGTTCTTCTTTTGTAAATGATATTCCATCGGTATTTTATGATGGTATTTATTTACGAAATCCGTTCGATGACCCTACGGGTGGTAATCATCCCGTCTGTGTTTAAATAATTAATAAACATAATAATAATAATAAAAACAATTTAACAGAAACATTAATGAGCGCTGAATGTTTCGGCACATTGTAATAATAACAATATACAATTATAATAACGGTGGTCTGGTGTGGCGTGGTGGTTGGCTTCAGTCACAAACACCTATTCTGAAGTCAAGCATCAGCCGATTCCACTAGTTCCCGGATGGATGACCACCCGGGTGTTCTAGTGACGAATCCTCGCCACATATACACACGGGTTCTAACCAACCGTACCCCCTCCCCAGTTAAAACCCTATTAAAAATGACCACCTAATAATGGCCTATGTTGCCTCGAGATAGTTAGTAGATCAAATAAAATATACTTGTACGTTCAACCTATGGTACGCTTGACTTAAATAATTGAATTCATAGATGCATCGTGTCGTGTCGTATCGATCAAATAACATTGTGATTGGACACTACTTTTCTGGTATCACGTAATAACCAAGTTGAGACCGAGTATACCGAGAATTGACTACAGCTCAATTTTCAAACCAATATGACGGTTACCAGTTGTAACCATTGACGAAGCTGCGAATTCGGCTTTATTGTATTTTTTGTTGCCAAGTATAGGACTTTATATAAGATATTAAGACATAGATATTGACTATTATTCGTACTTGAAACAATATATCTATTATTATATTATGTAAGCACGATATGAACTTACTTTGTGTTCGAATGATAGGACAATTCCATTACGTCGCTACGTCATTATATTGAGTTGACAACAATATGCTAAAATATCTATCGGCGCTGAGTGATTTGGTAATGTCCAGTTCATTCTAGCGTTGGTGGATACCATCTTAGGGTACAGTTTTTCATTATTTTTTAATGCCTTTCAACGATAAAATTATGATCAAACAGGGTTAGTTAGGCATACACTGCCGTGACTCGAGAGCTCAGTTTTTCAATATTTTGTAATTATAATATAATTGGAATGCATTGACCTACCTAATTTTATTGAAAAATGTAATGGATTCCATTAATCATTTTAAATAAACGTTGCCTCCGCTCCCTTCACAAAAATAAAATCTGTAGCTGGTAACTAGAAGCTTAAAGTAAATATTTTTCTGGACTCTTTTCATACGTAACTAAAAATCCCGTAATACACGGTGCACTACGGTGTTCAATAATAAATCCGCTGACCTATTATAGTCAACAGATATGTTGTAACATCGAAAAATTACTGAGTTATATAATTACTTGATTAACTGTATACCTGGTCAAAGGTACAGACTTCCCCTAGCGACCTGCACCCTGGTACTAGTTAAAAATAAAGCATGAAATACAAAAAAAAGATAATTACTAAAGGCGTTCGTTGTTTGTTGTAAATGTTACTTTTCGAAGACGCGTTCAATCTCTGCATAATTTATAAGTTCTTCAAACACACATTTTTTGAAAACTATTTATTAAAAAAACTATTTCAGATGTTGATGAACGCCAGTTCACTGTATTGTTGTTTTCGCAGTGAGATAAGATATTTTCAGAACCACCAAAGCACCACCCACTGATTTCAGTCGATTAGAACCATTTGGAAGAGGGTAATTTAATTTTCCTCAAAACCATATAACATGATTTTATGACCATTATATTATATTGAAAATTCTGAATATATTTAAAAAAAAAATATTCTTACAATTATTTAAATACTGATTTTATTCAAGCATTAAACATGGTTGACAAATATACAAAACAATGAATATTTTAATAGCATTTTGCATTAAAGCTTGGGACTCAGGTCTCAGATACGCTTGAATATTACTTCAATGTTTATTTTGGATTATTTTTACTATATCATTAACAGATATTCAAAATTATCGACCTTTTTACTTCTTTTTCGATAAACGTAAGATAAAAAAGCTTAAAATATGGTTATGTTAGAATTTGGGAAATATGGTTTTTTTAAATTTATATTTTTTCAATTTGTTGGTATAGTTTTCAGTGCAAAGGAAATTGCTCTGCTGTATATTAGGGCGTAGTCATCAGTATAGACCACAGAAAAAAGTGTTTAATTTTAATTTACGTGTCCATTATTCGCAAGGGAACTCAATTATTTTGGCAAACAATATTGATCGTAGAATCTAAATCCAAAAAGTCTAATAGGTGTCCCAATTGCAATGCCCTCAGGCCTCAGGTCAATGAAGTCGACTACCCGTGAGACAATAACAAAAACAATTTATGTATATTGTTCAACATTCATATAATAATACTCAATAGCGAAGATTTCATTATTATTATGTGCTCGTCAATCTGTAAACAGATTTTTTGTTTAACGCTGAACTCGCTGGCGTGGTGCAGAATCTCAGGACATTCGAATTTTGGATCGATGACGATGTTTTTTTTTTGTGGATAAAATGGAAAACCCTAAACTCTTATTTCTGCATTTAAATGGAAAAATTCGTTATCAGTCAACTGCACATATTATACAGGGTAATTCACTAACCATGCTCACAGGCTGTTTTCTTCAATAATTCAGTTTTTCAAATTCTGATTTTTGGAATTTTAATTATACTCACTTTGAGTATATTTTTTCAAATACTTGAATATTACTAATTAATACTTAAATACTTTTGGCGATACTTTGTTTTTCTAAGGAAAATCCACCTTTTTTACTCTACATTTTTTAGTAGATATTTTTTTAAAAAATGTTGTTGTACCTAATTCAAAATTTGAACTAGTAGTTCCTATAGTTCCTAATAAAATATTTTATATAAATATAAAATAGACGTAGTTATTGGATCTAGTATTTATTATACTTCTGACATTCAAAAAAATTATTAGTTTTGATACATTAAATATTAATTGTATTTATTTATGACTAAAATTGTCAAATCACTAAAGTCCTCATATCTTATAAACCCATTTCTATATGGATCTTTTATCCTTAAAACACAAAGATAAATAACTGAAAAACCACTCTTATGAATTTTGATTTTGATTTCTGGTAGTGGGTACGTACAATTTTTCAAAAAACTTATGAACTGAATAATTTACTGTTGAAAAGGGGATTCTTTGAAAAATAGATGTTATTGTATTTTTGTATGACACTTCTAGACACTCTTAGCACATATAATCTTAAGAATTTGAAAAAAATAGTTTGTAATGGCATATTATATTAAAAAAATTCTAAATACAGGTTTTGAATAACATTATTGAAGAAACAATGGGGTGAGCATGCTTGGTGAATCACTCTGTATAATTCGAACAGTGTGCTGAGTGAACACGCATAAGCTAACAGATTTTCGATTTTTAGTTTTCCATGTATGGTTTTACAAGTAGGATGTTTCTAGTCTTTGGAATTTGGACATAAACCGTTTCGAGCAATACTGATAAAATTAACGCATCAACACACCGGCACAGGAACGCATTAAAGAACAAAGTATGCAGGTATGTGGCTCGAAGTTGTTCGGACTAAAAATCCCACGAAATCAATGCCTTTATGACCAAAATAAAAAAAATAATAAAAAAATTGTACCTTAATTCAAGTATTGTACTCGTAAAAATAATTAATTCAATATTTACGGTTATCGGATGTTGTGTGACGATTGTGGATTGTGAAGTACAAATTGTTGAAATTTTTTTACTTGGATTATCCCGACAGCGACACCAATATGGGTTATCGGTTTTAGAATATAAAATTACCGACAATAAATATTATTATGCGTGCATTTTACGAACCAATAATATATTATTATTCATGTAATAATTTCAGGCACACCAAACAATTATTCGCAAGAAGTTTTGTTCAATTTTTTTTTAATTTTAGTAAATCTGTCAATTCCACTATTCTCCAATAAATCTTAACGGTCTGATAAAAACAAATTGTATTGTATTGAAATCAATTCAAAATATTTGATATCATCCCTTCCACTAATATTGTCACCTCGGATTGCGTTACTTCAAACGTATGTTTACTTGTTTAGTATACATTCTAATGTACAAAATAATAAGGCACGATGTATTGCGTGTTTTTAAATTATGTACATTATCAAATCTTTAATTATGTTTTTTTAAAACTACAAATGTAACATTTAAAATTTTAAAACTTAATGTATAAAACAGAGCTGTATTATTTTGCATAATTCATCTTTGGGACAACCATATGATTCGATTTGAAGAATAGATCAGGCATAGAAAAACTAATTCGACAAACTCTTATTGATTTTGCTAAAACGAAGAGTGTTACAGTTTGTGATTCAATCGTTATTATTGAGGTTTATTAGAGATATATTTTAACTAAAAATATTTGTAAGTCAACGTTAAAAGATATTCATTAAATTTATTTATTCTGCGTAATAATATTATTATTTCTGCTTTAAACTTAAAACAGTCCCGCGTAAGATTAGTTAAACTTTAATAAATGTACGAGATTTGAATAAATGTTATAAATATTTAATTTTGTTATTATTAAAATATATATTAATGTTGTTTACTTTTGATAGTGTACAATGTATCGTACAAGTACCTACTTTTTATAATTTTATATTGTTTTTGAGTTTGTTATTTACTGTGTATACAATTCTCCTTAAAAAATTATATTTGGCTTTCTCATAATACTGCGGAAGTGGGTTTTCCTTGACATGGATGATTTATTTGCTTATGTCGTTTTTACAGGAAGTCAAAAGGCAGTCCATATATCGACCACGCATAAACAACCCGAGAATAGTGTAATCCATGTTCCAAAAATAGTAGTAATAACTTAAACATAAATTGGCAGAGTCTAACGCATATTAATTAAACTTCCATTTTTCTAAAGAAAATCAATAGAATTATTGATAAATAATAAAAAATAATATCGTTATTATTTTTATTTCTTAGATTGCATCTAAGAATATCTAAATTATAAACGTCTAAAATGTAAGTACAAATGTTTTGGTATATTTTTTTTTATAGTGTATTGCATGCATATATACTCTCAATATTACCTATAATATAGTCGTACGTTATAATACTCTCCTGAGATATAAAATAAACAATATTTTCGTAGCTTATACTTAATTAACAATATTATTGGTAAATTGAATGCGTATTTTTAAGTATGGTCTATTTGCGGATAATGAGTTTCTTTTGATCTATGAATATGTTGATAGCATTCATTGGACCATCGTCATGACTCGTATATTATAATAGAAACATATAACACTCAAATCGAATAAATGGGGTTACAAAATAATATATTCACATTCATTATAACACGGCTTTAGAAATCGGTAATTGGTTTAGTTACCTAATGAGTTATAAAATCGTTCATACAAACAATCAACGTATATTGACTACTATTTACGAACACTAGAAATAATTTCTCTACACAATCAACTTACAGTGCTATAGGTAGGTACATCATAAATTAATTTGAATAATCAACAATAATCAATTACTTAATGTAGGACAGTAGAAGGTACATACTTCGTATATATTAATATTATCATAAATAATTTTAATCAGACAATCTGGTCCAAACTACTGATCAACGTTTCTTTTTCCACATGAACTTCGTCGATGAAAATAATATTTTCATGGGGTTTTTTATTTGTGTAAAAATGTTCATTAAATTGATATCTATAAAAAAAATATTATTATTATTTGCCTCAATATATCACTCCCCCTACGGCAATCCCAGCAACACACGTTAGAATGTCTTATAGCAAATACGCGTTAAAAATGAAAACTCTTTTGGCCGGAAAAAAAATGTGCACTCTCTTCTCAGCAGTAAGTTAGGATAGTTTAGAACAACTTCGCGCATCGTAGTACATATACGGAATTTTTTTTCGACACATTTTAAGTGCACACTTGATAATGCAATTTATAATGTCATCATTTATAATATGCGTTAAGAGGACGCCATACCCGTATGCGTTGTCTCCGTCTTGCAAACGCTTAACATAGTATATTGTAGGCATGTTTTGAATAATTAATTTATTTTATGTTAAATTTTTTAGTGAATTGACCTATTATCAAATTTAGAAGGAAGAAAATTATTCAATCAATGACGGGGTTTTTAATATTTTATTTTTAAAGCGAGTCATGATCATTTGCTCATGATTAAATGTACAAACAATAAATTTACTATTTTAAAATTCTCTTAACTCGCTTTAAAATAAAAATATAAAAAAAACCTATGTCATTAACTATAATATAATATTCTTACTTCTGAATTTGATAATAGGTCAATTCACTCTAAAATTTAACATGGCAGAGTTAAATTAATTATTCAGAACGTACAATTTGCTATATTATCCGTTTGTAAGATGAAGAAAACGCATGCGGGTATGGCGTCATCTTAATAGAAACTCTTTTGGCTGTTAATTCATTTTGTAGTCTCTCAGTAATAAGTAGAAGTATAGAACAACTAGGTGCTTCATATAATTATGTGGATTTTTGTTTGACATAATATTTTAAGTGCACGCCTCAATACTTACATTAACAGGAATATAAATTTATTGAAAATAAAACAAACACCTATCTATACTGACATTTATAACACAGTGTTCGACGTATTATTTTGTCCTACTTGAGGTTATCATCAAGAACGCTGAAAAAGGCATAGGTACCACCGTATAGGAAATCGACATATTTAAGAAGTGCATGTCAACAGTCACACAATAATTATCTTTCAGATTTGACAACACAATACTTTGATGTACTTTTTACTGAATGATAATTAATACAAAAACTATTGTACAGTAAAAAATATTTTAAAATGTGAACAAAAAAACTTTTCCTCATAGTTTGATTGTGTCTGAATTATCGACTTTCGGATGAAATCGTATAGGTGTGCTAAACGAGTGTATTTAAAAAACACCAATTTTTTTAATGAAATTTCATTGGGAGTAAACCACGTTAAATTAATTCGATTTAATTATAATTATTATAACTAACAGTTATTTTATGAATTTTGTGATTTTGTTCTGTGAAACGTACAAAAATAAACTCGTATATGACGATAAAAAATAAAAAATAATGAAATAATATGACAATAATTATATTGATTCGATGCTGGCGTATCTTAATTGAGCCTATATTATGTTAATAATTTACTCAAAGTCCATTCTATAATAATTGTCTAGCGATAGTAACGATACATTATTAAGTTTTCCTGGTATTGCATAATACTTGAGCTCAGTTTAAAATCTTTAATCTTTTCAAAACGAAAAATGACCCTTTGAATTTTGAATTAGTGCGTTTGTGCATGGGGTGAATAAAAATATACCCGAAACAGTTTCAACGTTCGTGAAACCACGGGAATACGTGGTGTAGATTAGGCCATTAGGATAGGTTAGGAAGGTTCTAGGGGGTTAAAATCTGTTATGAATGCGCATACATCCGTACACTGCAGTATTACACAGATAATTTAAAATCCGGAGACTTATCAGGAATTCAGGATAATAGGTTTTTGCAAAGGATATTATTTTTTATTATAACTAAAGCAAAATTATAATTTATGATAATAATTGCTCAGCGAGAGAAAAATATTTTGCTGTAAATTTCTATTGGCCCACTTGCCTATCGTGTCTAATGAGAAACATTATTCACACAGTGTTCCACGAAAATCTTTCAGTGGCGATTGTTGTGTAAATATCACATTAAAACTGCAAAATAATTCTAGTGTGACACAGTACTGCATACTTACAGCTAATACACAGCATTCACATCGTGCGTATTAATTCAAATGTGGAAATCTCTTTGAATAACTTTTCTTTTCAATGTAAACGAACAACTTCTCAGTGATAGAAATTTATCGAGACTGATGGTTTTGTAGGGATGTGATGTAATAAAAACCGTTCCATGTGATGAATACAATTAAAATCTTGTACATCATCTAAAATACACTGCGCTGTTAATGTTCATACGCTGCTTGAATGGTAACCAAATCAAATTAACCTTTAAAAACATCCACATGCTGTTAATTAAGAAGAGCATAGAAATAACGCTCGTGCATACGTAAAATGAATTAGATACTTAAATAATTGGGTCAAATTAATTTTACAAAACAATTTCGTTTTTGAACATTTACTTAATAAATTATATAGGTACGAAAATATATCTCAGACCGTATTTTAAATCCTGAGCTGAATTTTAATTGATTATATAAGTAGTATTTAAAAAATTAATATTTAAAAAAAAAGTCCTACAAATGTTATTTTATAAATCTCATTTGTTTAACCTACAGATAAAATTGAAAAGTTTGGATGAGACGGAAAAATAGATGAACGATCACGACAGTGTTGTAGATAAAAATACATCCTGTAATGCTATAACCTATCTAGGATGCCGTGTCGCCATAATCGTATTATTGATATGTATAAAAAACGTATTATACACATCACTCGTGATATCGTAAAATGTTTAAAATACCACTTAAAAATATGAAATATTTTGAATAATCTATAAGCGCAAAATATTTCGTGTGTAAGAAAGTTAAATCGGTGCCTCGGTTAAAAAAAGTCCCTTGGTTATTCCAAGTTTCTAATCTTAATGCTTAGTGTGTCATTTAATATCAACTTATTACTCGTCTCAGAGAGTGAACTTGCATTTTATTTTACTTTCAGTTACTAATTATATTGTTTCAAACTTTGGTTTATGAGTCCATGTTTCATTAACATTTTCAACAAGGCTGCAAATTCGATAAAATCTAAAAAAAAAGTGAGTACCGGGTAACTCACTCTTTTGTATGGTTGAGTATGATGTATGATGAGTGTTAAGTGTACCTTGTCATTAAATTGGTTTCGTTCTGGAAAAAAATATTGTTCTTGTGGAAATTAAATAACCATATAGGTATAAAATGGTATGTATATAATATGACTTGATATCTTGCTAAGATATTCTTCGCTTACATATGCATTGATAATGGAGGTAAGGTTACGTTTTAAATGATTTTTGAAGTATCCTATAACATAAAAAAGAGCAGTCAATTAATATATATATATTTTTTATAATATTTTATATTGATTTTGTTAAAATATACCACAAAACATATTTTTGGTGTTTGTGGTAGAAAAAAGTATGCACAAATAAACCAAGTAAAAATAAATCATTTGTAAATCATTAAGTAATCAAACGATTCATAAACATCAGTAACTACATTTTTAAAAGGGCCTGGTAAGAAAAAAACATACCAAATACCAATCCAAATAAACCTTAGATGTGATATTACAACAATGTATTTATCGTAGAATTTTTTCATTCATTTATGTTTAATATATTAAAATGTTAATATCTATACAGATATGGATCATTATTTATTATAAATGTTTAATTTTAAATTTATTTACAAGTGTTACGTTTGTATTGTTCACAACTGTTTCTTAGATTGAAGTACAGCAATAATACAAAACGTTTACCTTTGAAATCCATTTCTTACACTTTTAATCACACTGAAGATACTTGATTCGACGTTTAATGATTTTGTGAAGTTGAGAAATACCTACAAATACTGTAATTTCGCATGTGACGTGGTTTTTAAACGTTAATTAAGTACATGGATAATAATTAATTGACGTTTTCCAAATATTATATATTTGACAAATAGGTTTATTCACTCGTAGAGTATTGACATTTGCCATGTGCAAAGTGCATACTGTTTTCACAGTACACATTTTAAGATAATTATAATGGAAACAATTTGTCTAATGTTGACATAGTTTCTGAATTGTTATTTTGCTCTCCGCGAGTTTCAATTCATACGTACATCACGCATCGGTGATCAATAAAGCTACCTATTCAATGCAGCTACATAACATAATTATCAAACTGCAGTTTGTATATGCATAGTGCGTGCAATGTACATCACGGCTATGTTAGATACTCAATTCTACAATTCCAATATCGCACAAAATATTCAATTAACACTTTAGGCACTCGTATATGGTATAAAATCCATATTATTAGTCATACATGGTCCACACTAAATCGCAAAACTCATTTGAATTTTCCAAAATAAAAAGTATGAAAATCTATTATTTATGCTAGCGAATCATAGTCAATACAAATATTAAGTGTGTAGAAAAATGGCTGATCAATAACCATCCAATTTTAGAATTAGAAAACCTTATAGTACTTTTAGACTTAAATAAAATATTACTGTGAACTGAATTGTAAAATGTGAGTATTGTTAAAAGTATTTGAGTATGTGAAATCCACAATAATTGTTTGTTTGAGAGATTAATTCAAAAATAATTTCCTAAAAAGGGTGGGAATAAAACTGGACTACTATGCATACTACATTGTAATGTTAGGACTTAAGAGACACAGAAAACGATGTAGTTGAGGTCACAGAGAAGTTAATGGAGTTTAGTCACAGAATGGTCTTGTTATCAAGGAGAATATAGCCAAGTTCCTATAGTCGTGACTATTCACTTAGACGTGGTAAATAAAGCAGAACTAAAAGTGGGTCCCTGCTTTGAAAAAATGTACGAGCTTAAGTATTATTTATATCCAGTTACGAATAAGTATTGCAAACAAAGTCTATTATGCCATGAAAAAGATGCTCAGTTCTAGACTAGGCACTGTCCAAAGCTAAAAAAAAAAGAAACTATATACTTCCTATTTACGTCCGAAAGAATGTACTTACGCACGTGAGACATGTCCCACAACACGTAAAAACGAAGAGAATCAATTTGGAATGTTCTACGTAAAATTCACGGGCCTGTTTGAAGTTAAAATAGGGAATATGAGAGTTAAAAAACTACGATCTGGAAAGGTTATAATGTAACGTCAAGCCCAATACTGATGGCGAAACGATTGGAGTGGGCTAGCCACGTTTGGCTGGTGAAAATCTTATACGAAATGTCTTGATCAGAAAACCAACAAAAAATCGACCAAGGGGAAGACCTCGCCAGAGATGGTTAGATAGGGCGAAAAATGATATTTTAGATACCGACGGTTCAAAGTGATTGTATGACGCAATGGACCGGAATGGATGGAAAAGTTTGGCGGAACATGCAAAAGGCTTTAATGGCATGTATTAATAGTATGAGAAAAAATATATATTTAATGATTTAGCGGGTGCTTAACAGAGTTGGGCAAATTTTTATCTAAATAATAATTATTCAAATAATTTTCAAACATGGTTATTCGAATAAAAATATTATTTTTTTTAAAAAATTATTGTTAAATGTCGAATATAAATCTACGATCCTAGAAATACACTATTTTGTTTTATTTTATATTTATCATTTTAGTAGTTTTAGAGTTCAATATGTAGCAGTTTAATAATAAATACAGCTAAACCTCTATCCAGTGGACAGTCATAGGGAATTTCAAAATGTCCAATGCAGGGAGGTACTATATAGATAAACTATGAACTTAATGTACTCATAAAAAAAATAAGCTATACGAGATAGTACATATTAAAATCTGTAATGTTTATCACATTATATTATAATGTGTATATTTGAATTTATAAAAAATTTGATTATTCATTGTATGTCTTATATATTTATTATAACATTTTTTTTATTGTATACTATTTAACAATCAATTATGTAAATTTAAATTCAAGCATTAACTTTCTACTTCCCACACAACCTATGTAAACTTATTATATGAAGTAAATAAATCGAAAAAAAATGTACAATTATATTATATTATAATATATCATTATATTTTTCGATTTTTAATTTAAAAAAAAAAATATATTTATATCGTTTATCATAAGTATTAATGTATTAAAAAATTGGGTAATTATTAATTATGATGAATTTAAGCACAATTTAAAAAAAATTTGTTTTTTTTTTATTGAGTATTATCAGTGTTTTGCAGATTGGCTACCATCTACCACTGATAACCCTATAGTATCCTATTTGTTTTTAAATTGTTTATTATTTTCCAAACTCCTTCATTCTTCTGATTGACTAATTCAATACGTTTTAATTGATAGAATATAGAAAAATCGTTAAGGTAAGACAATTTGAATAAAATATATAAAAAAAAATATAGTGTTATATTACTTTTAAATGTTCAATAGTACATATTATATTATTATATTTATTGATGATAATTTTGGTACTGATTTTGTGTCCGCTATTTTAGAAATTATAACTCCTATTGTGTTATTTTTCTGGAGAATTTAAAAATGTAAACTATTCGGAATATGTCTATTTTATAGAGGTATCCGTTAATAGGGGTTTCTCTGTATAATTAGGTCCTTACATAACTGACAATACAATAAACATTCATTAAAAACACATTAGGTTTATTTTTTATTTATTAATTTTTATATTTATTTAAATGAATAACTTCATAATAATTCACATTTTTATATTCAATTTCAGTCAATATTTGTCATTAAACATCATTTCGTGACTTGGTACTGAAAGTTTAAATGCCAGCGGTACTCAAGTTATATTTGTTTAATATGAATAATGAATTAAGAGAGATGCTGTTAAGGTAAAAGCAAACTTAAATTAAGTACCTATTATTTGAGTAGATAGACTATTGCTTTTGGATTAAAATTAGATGTTTTTTGGTACATAGGTAATAAAATGTTTGAACCAATAACTAAAAGTCTATAAAACTATACAAATAATACTGTAATTATGATAGTTGGTAATATTATTTTAAAGTCTAAATAAATAATTGTATATCTGCCTACAATATAGTTGGAAATTTGTTTCTCGAAAATCATGAGAATATTGCACAATTACTAAAGAAAACTATCGAAAATTGATTTGGTTATACAAAAAACACACAGTAACAAATTTAGATTGAGCATGTCAGCTTAATATTCTTATACTTTATATTTTTTCTCTCTCAGATTCAATTAATAGATAAAACTCATTTACTTGGAATCATTTTATTTATACTTTTGAGTGATCGTAGCGTAAAATTATCCATAAAAAAATATATAAAGAATAATATTTTTAAACGTATGGATCGATATGATTTGTCTAAATAATGTCCTAAAATAATTTAATCATCATTTAAATTTACAATGTTATTTTTTTATTTTGAAAGTTAAATACTAAGTAAAACAATAATAAAGCATAAAAAGGGATGTATGTCATACCCTCAGAAATATTGTTTACCATAATTTGTGTAATGAACGGTTTTACTCTAAGATTACCCAAACATATAAATAAAATGATTCTGCGATCAATGAAATCTATGCAGTGGACTAGAGACAAACAGTGCGCCGACCTCCTCTCAACAGAATTCAATACTAGTGAAAACATTTATAAAACAATTTATCGTATATCTTCAAATTATGTACTAAATTATCCAAATTAATATAGGTGTTTTGTTCTTATTGCAGTTTATTATCTTATACCATTTATATATTATTTTATCAACATGTTACTGCTATTAGTGTAAAAACTTTCCTTTCTTGTAATAACTGGGCTTTTTGCACGTAATATTTTACTATATAAATAAATAATTGTACGTACCTATGCAACAAATTGTACGAAAATATTAATGTTTGAATAGTTGATTTTGAGTTTTAATGGGAATTCAAAAAAAAATAGGAGCTTTCATTGGTAGCTCGAAGTAATTCAAATAAACTTATTATACATGATAGTATAAAGTAAATGTTTGAATTTTGAATATATCTGTACTGTTTCAAAGTTTTGAAAACAACTCTCGTAACAGATTCATAAAAACAGCCGTTTACTTTTCAAAGACTAATAATTCAGGAAATATTTTAAAGTTTTGTAAATTAGTATTAAGTTTTAAGCTGTGAATTGATAAAAAATGCGTTCTATCGTTTAGGGAAGTAGTAACTCCAGATGAAACTTAACATATTATTCAAATTTCAATCAACAACAATTGAGATAATATCCAAATATTTATTAACCTTTTAACAAAATCTGGTATTTATATTTTTTTTATATAATTTCATATGGTAAATAATAATTTTTTTTTGTTTTACAATAATAACTATTGAAAATGATCAAACACTGAATAATTGCTTAAACTTTATCGTGTATCACACACACCAAATCCAATAGATTTTAAGTACCGGTTGTACCTTGGAATACTTCGTTCTTCCCATAAAAAATTCTCCATAATATCATCTTCTCTCAAAATCTTAATACTATTACTAATACGGTTTAAATTATGTCAGCCAAATATTATTATAAATTAAATTTAATTAGCATATTGTACTCTTATTGGGTCAGAAAGATGTTTACGCTTTCATATAGTTCCCCCAGCATAGCTTTTAAAGTCTTTTGCGAATACCTAATATTTTTGAAAATACATATCACTCTGTGATATCGAAACTTAATAGTGTTGCTAATAAAATGGATCATGGTTAATACATTAGGTTAACACGCATGGATATGGATTATAATTTATAGTCGATTGACAAAAAAAAAAAAAAACCAAGGAAATTGATACACATTTTAATTATAGCTAATAACTATGAAAACTAATTAATGAAATGAGTGTTGCGTATACTATTATAAATAATTTCTAGGTTTCAAATCTCAGTAATACTCCATTAACTTAAATGTAGTACCCATAATCATTTCACTTTAAAAATAAGTGAAACACTTTGTTTTAATGATTTACAGGAAATTAACTCGAAGTTTACATTTAAAATAAAAACTAAAAGCTATAAGCACACGGCTACTTAGGATTTAGCCCTTTACTTCGTCCTAAAATGGCCATTAATAACATACAATATGTGTGTGCAATGTGCATATACAGCATGGTGTATTCAATGATTTAGGCTACAGTTAAAATCTGAAAATGTTCTGAAAAATAAAACTTTTAAATAGCTCTTCTGAGCGAAAAAAAAACGGCATATCGGCTCATAGGTATATATTATACCGAATTCTTTTCGACGACGACAAATGTTTATCGAAAATTGATTGACATTTTGTAGGTCTGATCAAATATCGCTTTTGTAATTGTAACTTTACTTGGGAGCTAAAATATGCGTTTGAATTATGAACAATACTTGTTATTTTTCTAGCATAGTTTAAAGTAAAATGAGAGTTCGAGCATTCATCCGATCTGCAAAAAGGTTTGGAAAAACGTAGGACATGGGGGTGCTCCCTTATATGTCGCTGGAGAGAGAGATGGTCGAAAAAAGGATCTGCCATCGAAGAGAAAAATACTTCTTAGAAGCCCTAAAAACCTTTGAAAATGCCACTTGCCACTTCTTGAACGGAGTGACCGAGTCGTAATTATCGTCCGTGTAAGTGCTCCATTCAGCTTGAGTGCATCACCAAGTGCATGCTCCGGTGCAACGATTTTGCAACAACCCGGTTACTTATGAAGAACACCGAATCCTGTGAGTGACAACTGGATTCCTCTTAACGGTCAGTTGTAATATGCACCGTGTTACCTTATTTCGATTTTCGTATTTTGAGTTGGTATACGTGTGTCACCTAACCCTACTACTATATTGGGGTCTATAATTTTGTTTTACAAATATACGGGATATTTTAAATCACATCTATATATTTTGTTATGTAACGTAGATGTTACGTTGAGGAGGCGATTGCGTAGAACATGAAAATTCAAACACCATATAAAAATGTATTTTTACTTTATGAATATAGTAGGTTTTTTTTGCACCTGAAATAATATTGAAATTTGGATATTAAGATTTAGGTAATACAAATATATTAAAAACTAAATAAGTGGTATTTCTTATATAAATTCTTAGTATACATTTGGTAACTGAAATTACATTTGGACTCAATGTAGCGTTTCTTTTTACTCACTTTAAAATAAAACACATTTATTACTATTAGCATATGGATCCGTAAAAATAAACTCAATATTTAATAGGTACCTACTTAAAACCACAGACTTAATAAATATTAAATTATATTAGGTATGGCTATGCTTAAAACAAAAAATAAGGATTTTTGAATTACGAGTAGATATCATATTTTATCAATCATTGTTTGGATTTTAAAATGTTAAATTATAAGAAAATATTACATTTTTAAAATAATTTTAAAATAATATATTAAGTATCCAAAATTCGGGAAAAAGTGTTATTTTGGACCTTTAGTTGGGACACTTCATATAAATACAGGACGATCCCGTAAAATACTGAACGAATGGCGTCCCTAGTATTCAGCATAACATTGAGTTTATAGGTAGTTGTGAGCTAGGTAAGACACATAATATATTATATTACATTATATTACCTACCTATATAATATATTTTACATAAAATTGTGTTGTATGATGTACTTGATAAATTCTCAAATACTTGTTAGTTTTTCTCGAAAGCCCTCCGAATATCCGAAGGAAGGTAATAGCGTAATTTTAATATTTGTTTTTGATAACATTCTCTAGCACTTGTAGTCTATAGGAATTCATCTGGGTTTTAATATAGCCCTCACAACCCTTTATTATTCTCTTGATTTTACTAAATTACAGAGTTTGAAACAGTACAGCCACCGGAGTCACCACTCTTCTTCCTCATAAGCCTTCTACTTACCATAAACAAAATCACTTCAGTACGCGTGTATAACCTAAATGCAATCAATACGACAATACCTAAAGTCAAGTAAGTACTACTATAGTTTGTGCTTATAATAATATAACAATATCAATTTGAAATTCATCACGGACAGATGTTGTACATACAATTCCATACATTATTGTACATTTTAATAGATCAACTGTTTTACATAGGACATATTGTTGATTAATTATTGTTTTTCATTCGGTGAATTAATCAACAACTTTTTTAAAGCATTAAAAAAAAAATAATAGTAACAATACAAAAGAGTCATATGTGATGACGGTTTTTTAATATTTTTGTTTTTAATGTCATCACTCATCAATTATACACCAAACTGGTCAAAAATATAGAGAATTCAATAACTAAATAAACAACTAATATTTACATCAATAATGCCATTTAACTCATGTTACTCATGTCCAAGGCAAGTTGCCGTTTCTCAAACAAAAAATTAAAAATCTTAAGATAGAACAACTAAATTTATCATAATAGCTTTAAAAGCTCTTTAGGTTCACGTGGAAAAAACAACTACTCAATGAAGCCGGAAACCGGAAAATCTTTCTTAGACGTTTGAATCCAAGAGAAATTCAAAAAAATTCACTCAGTATATGCAACTGAACTGAAAAAGCCTCCACTATAACTGATCGGAAAAATAGCCAATAGAAACCATTCTTCACTCAAGATGTCCCGATGCCCTGTTGTCTCCTTCGTGGTTATTATTATGAACTCAAACTTAATTTTGTACATTATTAGATATTCAATATTCATAATATTTTTAAATGACTTTTTTTTGCGTTTTAAGTAAATCAAATTAAAAGACGTTGTAAAAACAAAAAATTGTCATGAAAAAATTAATTCAACAAACAAGAATTACCATCCATTGTCAATAATATTATTTAAAACAAAATATTTTAAAATCTTATAGGATAGGCGTAATTAATTTTATCCGGCTTAAAAATACACCTTCTGCACTTTTATTTTTAATTTTACGGTTATACATCGCTATGTGTATAAAAAAAGAGTCCATCGAATTCCAGAATACAAAACAACGTCAATTTACACATTTTTTTCTTCGGTTTAATGCGCTGAAGGGTTAACATTCACCATTAGATGCCTATTATAATACGGACGATATTCCACGATTTCAATAACAGCAAATCGACCGTATCCCCTTGCTTTTACACAAAAGACGAATGGAATCGCATCGCATTTGTATACAACACCATAGCCACTGTATGTTAATTCGGCACTTTCGATATACCTAGTGAACTATAATATTATTATGGTGTTGGTTTAAAATTACATCGTTTTACGTTTAGACCGTAAATCCCGTAAACATTTATCGTGACGGACAGGAAGTAAACGCTGTACTCCTCGTATACCTCGGAAATCGAATCCGTATTACTCAATTACTATTTATTATTTTATATTTATCCGTCTGAAAACTTTTATTTTACGACCTTTAGTTTACCTAACGAGTAACGACATAACATTATTGCCTAACGTACGCTTATGACGAAGAATATTATAATAATAATTATACGTACAATGTCAACTTTTATTCGACTACGGCCAATCTAATTAATATTTTATTGTGAGTACACGGTAACAAATCATCGTGGTGTAATTGATTCGTAACCAACGGCGTTATAGTTAAGCAACCGAGTTTACGTCAAAAAAAAATTACATATATCACAACATGATATAAATCAAATTTATAAAAACTGTCTATTTTAAACTGATACGTTTTGTGTTCGTTTGACGAGTGGGTTCGATTTTTGAATTTGACAGGTAAACAACAAAGATTAATAACTACTCGTAATAGTTAAACAAAAATAACTTTCCCAGATATCTGGGAATAAAGCTTGACAGATTTCCAACATTTAAATCACACATAGAAAGTGAAATTAAAAACGATTATACTAATTAATACTTAACATACCTCAGTTCTGACATTGGTTAACAGTGCGGCGGAGTACTGTGCACTTGATTGGTCAAGAAGATCTCACACTAAAAATAAATAGATATAAAATTATAACTATTTTAGGTACTTATTGTTAAAAGTACACACAACTGTACTGGCTCCCAAGTCTCAACAGTCCATAGTCCTTGAAGATAAAATTGTCTCAATCAGATCTAAGAAGACACGATGCAAGTCTAGAAGTCCTCCGTTGGTTGACCTCCGAACCGAAACGGATAAAGAGACTCAATGGAAAAGTTATATTTGAAGAATCCTGGAGTATTGATTATTATTGACGATCGAGGTTTCCCAGTAGAATCCTCCAGGATATGAAATTCCTCAAGCACCATGAGCGGAAATGAACCGAACCAGAACTGAAAAGGGTACCACTTATTCCATAAATGGGGGATAACCAAGTCAAAGGCAAGAAGTTAGCCCCCGAATTTGTCATAGACACACCAAACTAGTGCCAATATTTAGTAATAATTTAACAACTGATTTGTTTCCTGATAAAAGTAGTAAAAAAATAGGTTGCAATTAGTAGCTAATGGGTCGCTAAATATTGGCACAAGTCCGGAGTCGGTGGAACAAGGTCGGGGGGCTGTGTGAAGTTGGTCCCCCAGTTGAATTATGCCGATTTTGGTCATGAAGTCATAGGTTGCACATTTTTTAACGTTGGTCGCTAAAAGTCGTTAAATATTGGCACTAGTTTGGAGTCTCTATGATAAACTCGGGAGGCTAACTTCATGCACGTACTAAGTATTCTTTTTATGGCTGAGGTGAACCACATAGTTGAGACCTACCCTATTACAAAGGATGTTGTGGGAGGGAGAGTGAGAGGAATTTGTGGAGATAGAGAAACTCCATTTAATCGCTAATCCGGATGCCTGTCTCTGAAGAAATTTCCAAAAAGTATATGCCAAAAGTTACTTAACTTGAAACAAACTTTCTTGTTACGTATTATATATTTTTATTTTTCATTATTAATTTCGCTTTTCTTTAGTTACTCGCGTACTTAGTTATTTACCGATATGTATATAGTTATCTACCTACATATATAGGTAGATACCAGGTAATTATTTTATGCACCACTCATTATTTCAAAAATCATTAATGTTTTTACGTGGTTTCTAGTCGTAAAATAAAACAATTTTTAAATATAAATAGTATAATTTCATACTACGAACCAGACAATTTTTCCGAGTATTTCTAAGTATTACACAAAAATTAAATTTACGGTGAGTAGCTTATGAGTATTTATAAAGTTTTTATGAGCGGAGAAGTGGACCAACATTTTGCAGGGTCACTGCGTACGAGCGTACCACTCTACTCCGCTCATCTAAACTGTAAATACCTAATGCCTAGTATGACTCATGAGTTACTCGTCCTAAATTCGATGTTTATGTATCGAAATATTCAGATATGATTTTTTTTAGAACACGATGTTAAGTAGTACCTAACTTGAAACGATGTAAAAACTTTATTTAAACTCCATTCTTATTAATTGTATTGGATACTGATTTTAAATCACACAGACGCCATATGCTAATAATTATATGATATATACATGTTTTATAATGCCATATTGAATATAAAGCGTTCATTAATTTAGAGGGAGTCAGGCTCTAAAGTTTGAATGGTATAAGTACTTCCGATAGCAGAGGCGATTATCTATTTCGGTTTAGTTTTTGTGATATTGGATTTTATATTATAATATGTGAAGGTATATAATATAGGCACTTGTAGCCAAATTGAAAAAGAATCGCTATAATAGTCATCAACTGCAGCCGGGACGCCATGATAATTATTGTAATACGGCTTTTAATAATCGAATGCCATTACATCGTATAGGTACCTACTGATAAAATACGAGTAATATTTAAACGAAAACGGCGGCGGGTGCAGTGCGCCGCCATTGATCGGAAAAAAGGTAGACACTTACGCCTACACACAATAGACCGTCCGGCGAAAACTATATTTATAAATTATCGAGAGTCGTTGTAGCAGGATTATTGAACCGAAAAATCCGGTCACCGGGGACTACTTAGACGGGATACAAGTCCTAAATTATGAACACACTCACACGTGCTGCTGGTGCTGTAACATCAAAAAAACGTCCGAGCATAAAATAATACGATTTTTTCCGAAGTCATTTCGTTGAATGCTGATTTTGAAACGTCCGCACGGCCACACATCAAAAATATGTCACGATACATGTAATTAGAGATTAAGTTGCAGAAATTTATAATCGAACATTTTTTTTCTTCAATTTTTAATGTATTATTCTTGACATAATTCATTTTTGAGGCTGTACTGTTGTTATGCTAGTTAAATGTTTATTATTAAACTATTTAACTAGGAATTTAACGACTGTGAATATGAACTACGGTTCAAATAGATAAGTAACTGCATGTTAAATAAAACATAGGTATCAATCAACTATAAATAGTTACTAAATAGTAAATAATAGTTAATAATAGTTAATAATTAGTAATGACTTTATGTTCTTGTGTTAAAACTAGATACAATGTAATAACTAATAACTACTTATAAAATGTAGTTGGTGTAAAATTGTTGAAGTAACTCTAACAATAAATAACCAAAAATGGATGGTTCAGTAAATACTCAACATGTTTTATACTGAAGTAAAAATAATGCAATTTTATTGCAGAAATACTTTTCTTTGTATTTTAGATTTCCTATTATATATGTTTAATGGTATAACATTAAAATGGGTGAATATTAGCGCACAGTTTTAAATATTATAATTATTTAGATTAAATATACTTTAACTATGTAATATCAAGGGATTTATTTGATTGAAAATTAATATGAGAAATTATAAATTTTCATGAAAATTTACAATTAAGTACTGTAATGTACACTATGAGTAGCTGTAATCTGCAAAGATCACATAATAATAATACATCATTGTATAGATAAAAACGTGTTACAGGCAGTAAAACACAAATAAATAACTAGTTAACGTTTTTATTTTATTTTTTGCAAGATAATATTATGAAATGTTCTTAAAAATTGTGAAGATTATATCTTGGTAGTCCAAATATTATGTAATAACTCAAGTAACACAACGAATTTGATTTATCACAAAACTTGATAAAAAGTTTTTGCACTAATCGTCATACTCAAACCCAAATAATATCCAACAATATCCACGGTTATTATTGGAGCTTGGAGTCTTTTGTTTTTTTAATTATAGATATTAATAATAATATTTTAACTGTTGAGCTAAATTTTTTATAAAGGCTAAGGAAAAAAAATATTATTGTGAATCGTAATAATTACGTTTAATTTGTATTCTTTGGTTACTTTTTTTTTTTATGTCAATAAAGTGCTACCCAAACTAACGTGAATCACAAACCGAGCATACTTCTTACTATATTTGAATTTTGAGTACACACATGGCTCGGTGAATAAACAATGAGCAAAGCGTTTTAAATGTTTAAATAGTTCAACCGCATGTGACATCAGTTGAAAAATTACTGAAGAACCAGTAACATTTTGACATCACTAAGTTTGTTTTTGAGTATAGGTAGGTAAAGTTAAAATTTTAACTGAAAAACTAGTACTGGTAAAAACTTTCATCGTATAAAATACAAGCAGTAAGTTGTTTAAATATTATATATCTTTTGTAAATTATTTTTAAGTAAAATTTCTCTCTATAATAGTTCCGTGGTTAAATGAATCAACTCATTAAAACTACTATTTCAGATTTTTACAATCTATTAATGTAATATTACATTTAACATTTTTAACAATAATCATTCATCACGACAACCGTCAATAATATAAGCTCATAGTTTTCATTAGCATAAGTGTTATTCGTTTATGGAAATGAATAAATAAAAAAATAATTATAAACACGCGTATGTAGTTGAAATTGTTTACACTAATTGAATTATTTCGTGAGTTCAATTGTTAGACACAAAGTTTGTATGAGATATTAAGGATGGAGTGTTGGACCTTTATAATGTGCACTTAACCTTCATAAAATAATAATCTTCGATAAAAGTCCGTAATAATTTTTCATGAATCATTATTATTTATTATTTCTAGGTATTATATTCATTTTCCTCCTAGTTGTTCAATCATTTATACTCTTATAGTTCATTGTACTTTTAGAAAGTTAACTTGAATTGCTATTTAAAAAAAAACAATCACTGACACTTCATATAAAGCATGAATAAAGTACCTACTTATTATGTGAAATATTTTAAAATTAAAACGCGTTTCACGCATTCCAAGTCATAATATTTTAGACAGATTTGTAGAAAATTTTTTATCGAATCAATAACTAAAGTACTTATTAAAATCTAGTTGTTATGAGTAAGTTAACTCTAATTGAAATTGAAATTTTAGTTGAAGTAATTTGATAGGATTAAATGAAAAAAAAAAAAAATGTATTTTTAATTTGAACATTGTTTAATTATTATTATTATTAAAAAAAAAAACATATTTTATGAAACACTAGAAATGACATTATCAATGTAAAGTAATACCGTTTTCACGACAGAGTAAATAATTAACTTTCATTGGTAATACCCAAAGGCGTAAACTATTACTATTATTTATTATTATTATAGTTTTTTGTTCACGTTCAAAGGGAAACCATATAAACGTTTTATACAAGTGTGTTTATGTTTATGAAAAAAGGGTTTTGCTCCACTGCAAAGGGGAAAAAATACTGTTGCATTATTCAAAAAGTTAGACTTATGAGAAGGCACGTAGATCGTGTGACGCATGTTATTTATTTAGTTTGTTTTTCCTAAAAAATGTATTAAATTCTGTACGCGTTCAGTAGACTTCCATGATATTAAATAGGTTTATAAAGTTGAAGAGTTCCGTTGTCTCGAAATACTAAAATAATAAGTACGCTTAAATGGCATGTATTATGTAGGGCTTAAAAAGTATACACATTTCAACGTAAATTGAGATGCGCCGTAACAACGTCAATATAATACACATGTTTTACCGAAAAGTAATAATAATAATATAAACCATGGCATTCGGTGTTTCGGTAACTGGCAATAGACATTTTAAGGGTATTTTTTTATATACCTACCTACAATTTTAAGCACTATACTTGGTAAATTTGTTAGGTCAGTTTCATTTTTTTTAAACATTAAACAAATATGTATTTTGGCTGGATACAAGATTTTTTGTTTCTGACCGATTTTTTGCAAGGTTGTCGTTGTCATGGTTATACTTATTAACAAAAGCACATTTATGATTCATAGATTTTCGAGTAAATATAAACATAGAGTAACGTGCTATGGGGGGGTGTTTTTAGCATAGATTTTACATAATACATATATATATTTTTTTTTTGGGCTGGAAATAACAATTTTTTTCAGACCGTTAAAGTTGTCAGGGCAACCAAACACTGTCGAAGTTCAAATGATATAGTGTATTATATCAATTAGTTATAAATCATAATATCAGTATCGAAGCTGAATCGATTAATCGTTATTTGATTACATTGATTATTTTCTTTACATTTTCGCGTCGCATATTAATTCACGTTACAGTTTTTGTAATGGAAGCCAAACATTGACAAATAAAAAAATAGTATACTTTGCAGTGCCCAGCTAACTTTCGATGTCACTTCTAGGGCCTAGGCCATATAAAACATACATATTTAAACATTATTTTTGCCCTTTAAAATGTTACTACTTTTTTTCGTAGGGCACTTATCCCATTGCACCCCCCTTCCTTTATTCCATAAAAAATATATGATTTGATATTTTTCAATGTAGTGGAGAAAATATCAAGTAACTTGCTACGTTTTTATTTTGATTCTGAGTGATCAGAATGTATTGATTTTATAATGTGTTTTTTTATGTGTCTGCTTTTTCCTTTTGAAACAGTAAAATGCTTCAACAACCATCTACTTCGAGGGTGGTTTCTGGTACATTGGAAACAAAAAAATTATATTATATGCGTTTGAAGTTCAAATTTTTTAAATCATTTGTAATTAAAAACTACATTTTTTAATTTTTACATCTTATGCTTGATAAAATCGAATATAAGTTTAGTAATAAGTCTCATAAGTTTTTTTTTACCGGAATTTAAATAAAAACTTTAGTATAAAGCTACGCTACATACATTTCTTTAGTCATTCTACTATATATAGAAGGCCTTTTCAAACAGTTTGTTTTCATTTAATATTATATATTCTATTATCAGTTGTACTAATTTTTCAATAAATTGCATAAATAAAAATTACATGAATGGATAAATGGTAGAAAACAATTTTAAAGTTTAATTTGTCAAATGGTACTAGACAATATTATTATCCTGATATTATCTTGGACAATTTTCTTTTGACAAATATCTATGTATCCGTTCAATTTGAACAGTTGGATATTATAATTATTTTATCTTAAGTATCAATTGACAGGAGAAAAAAACATGAATGATAACCTTCAAATTGTTTAAAGTCTAAAATTTAATTTACATTTCTTGTTCAATATTTGATTTATGTTCATATCCAGATTTAATTGTAAAGCATCAAATTATAAAATATTTTAAGCAAATCATTATTAATTATCACTTCCTTTAAAGTTTAAATGTAATTTCATGAAATGGCGTAGAATCGAGGAGAGGAGGTTAAAGGGGTTGTAGTTCCCCTGCCTTTTAGTTTCGTTTCACTGTTAAATTATTTTAGTTACATGTTAGAAAGGTGCGTATTCGAGGCTATAGTTCCTCCTCCGATAAATTCATCATTGTATGTTATGCGTACATGTGTCAATGATCGAGTAATCTAGAGTTGTATACTTAAATTATATATAGTTACGTATCGAGTCATACATTATAATATTTATTACATTCAAAATTAGTTTTTTATACAACCATTTACATTATAAATTACGCAAACGAAACAACCATTGCAGGAAATTATTAATCGTTTACAATTATTATTGTTCTAGAAATGGTTAAATTGACATTGCAAAAGACAACCACGCTTTATCATTTCACGAATGTCAGGATCTCGTTAAAGTGAGCAGGATCAATGTTAACAAGATTAATTGAGTTATGGAATACAATAAATAAGATAATAGAAACTCGGGAGTGGGATGTCATATCTCAAATATAAAGCATTCAATAAACTAGGGTACTCCTTAAAATGGACTTCTTCCATATTATTTATTAAACGCGGTTTTGTGGATCACGATGGATACTGATCTGTGTTCAACAATAAACTCGTTCTTCGAAAAATGTAATTTACTCAAAACACGGAATTTTCAGTCAATTTATTTGACTTATGAAAACATGTGGGTGGATACTACAAATGTAATACGACGCGACGTATTGCTCAATAATTCTTGCAGCTGAAAATTACCATAGGAAGTCGAGTTAATTCAGGACGAGAAGGCTCAAAGGTCTGGAGTGTACTTATGACGTATCAAGGTGACACCCTATGAAGTATTATTATTTTTATTTATTAAAATTATTATAATTAATCCCAATTAACTATAAAGTAATATGTGATGTCATTCGTTGCCATACTACTAGAAGATATTACGCGGTTCCACTAAATGAAACTGATTAATGTATAGTGATGACCTATAATTTACATATAAACATGCCTATTATCACTGTCAAATGTATTTCATTTTAAATGAAAACATGTATTATTTTGTAAGGTCGTAATATCCTGGTTAGCAGAATTTGATTTTCAACGCATTTACATAAAATAATATTTCTTAGTTTTAAAAATTGATCGTGTTAATATTATGTAATATCATGTAATATTATGTTTTATTGATGTTGTAACAATTATTCAATTTAATATCTAGTATCTACACAAACTATCTAATTATCAATATAACATAGCTGCCGTAGTTCAGATTAAATGTTAGATGGGTTTAAACTGTTTACATTTATTATGGTAAATTCAACAATTTGTCATTAGGTAGTCATATTGAATTTAATTGGGCAGTAAATAATATGATATTAATTAATTGGTTATATTAAATTTATTATTTAAATTAAATACCTGGTAAACGGTTTATAATATAAAACATATAGATTATTTCAGGAAGGTTCCACTCTCGCGGAGTATAATGTTATGCGTTATTTGTTTTATTATAATCATGTTAATAAGTGTGTTATTTTACTTTTTAATATCATGATTAGTAAACAAAAAATAAAAAAATGCCAATTATTTGCAGGTGTCATTGATGCAATTTTTTAACGTATGAATCATAAAATTATAAAACAAAATCAACATAATAATAATGCCGTCATTGATATTAAATAATAGTAAGGTAAACACAATTGTAATTATTATTATTGTACCTACATAATAATATAATAGTATATTATTTGAAAAATGCACTAAAAGTTTCGATAATTTAATGTTGGAGAAATCACTTTATATTTATAACGAACGCATAGGTTTTGAATTTATATGCAAACACATCATGGTTAATAATTTACACGTAGTTGTGGATTTTATCGTTTCGGTAAAATATTTTTTTTCTCCTCAAGAAATATAATAATATATCCTACTTTTTATGTGAAACGGTTTTCAGTTGGTTGTTTACACATTAGCGAGCGTGTAAGCTGTTTTATGATGTATAGAGTTCGTAAATTATCATTTATCATCGTTTTGAATTTATATCGTGCGCAACTATTGTAGAAATTCTTATTTAAAAAAAATAAGTTGGTCCATATACGATTGGTTATCGACCTGTTTTTATTATTATTTTTATTGTTGTCTTTATTTTTTTTCCTTTTTTCCCTCCGTAGATTCCTGTTACTTCTCTTGATCTCGGGGGAATAAAAGAGATTCATTTGAATGTTTTACTTTCAAATACAAACACATGCTTAAACGAGCACGCCCTTTTGGAAACAATCAAAAATTCGATTAGTGGAAAATGAAGTTGAAAGATCTTCCTAAGCAGTTATCTCACTGTTTCCGGCATTCAAGTCCACTAATAAATTTTCTATTGAAATTTCTATAGTATAATCATATAAAGAAATAAAAATTAATACCTACCTACCTATACTACATTGGATGTTAACTGACGTGTTTTCAATTCAGTTTCAACTGTTTGATGGCACCGATGATAACACGGTAACAGGAAATTCCACTTGATATTTATCGTTGGATATATTCAAATGAGTTTCCTTTAAATTCGGAACGAAAATGTCATGGTACCTGTAAAAGAAGAGAAATACCCAATGCAAAAAGGTTTAAAGGATTTTAATTTTCAGATTTATATTCTGAGGCGTAAATTTGGGTCCAAATGTTTCATACCAGATAGCCATCTGCTCGCAATATATTGTACATCTGTACCATTGCACATTAATTATCTCCATAAAATAAATATGATGTTATTATTTTAAACCTTTTTTAAAAAATTTCTCAATGTTTTGCCAATAGCTCAAGTTGGGAAATTCTGAATGTAAATGTTATATTTATCTAAAGTGACCCACTTTAATAAAAAACCAAAGTTTTATTTCAATAGATATCATTTCATAACTATTTCTACAATTGGGTATATATATATAGTGAAATTAAGATCGTGAAAAAAATATTCTTACATGAATTTATACTAACTAGGTGTTGTTTTTTAATCTGAGTACAATGAAATATGACGTTGTATTGATTGTACAAATATTATGTATATTTTTTTTTGTGTCTGTGGCCACCCTTAAAAATGAAAAAAAATTCCTCGATTTTCAACTTTAGTATCTTTCCTGGTATGAAAGTAAATCTAAAGTTAGTACCCTGAAGAATCAAAGTAACATTTTTATAGTAATTAGCGCTGGTAAATTAATTTTAGACTCTTTTTAAGTATTTATAGAAATGTGAAATTTTTGATTTTTTAGTTTTTATTTTATTAATGTCCATAAATATGTTCACCTGGTTAAAAAGCTCAAAAATAGAATACAAAGTTCCTTATGATTATTGGTGAAATCCGTTCAAAAACATAAAAATATAGATAAAGTTTTTATTCACAATTTTTTTATAATCATTTAATGTCAATTAAATTTAATATTTTGAAAAAATTCTCCAAATTCAAGAAAAGTTTAAAGTTATTTAGTAGTTTAAGATGTTCATTAATTTGACAAATATTAAACAATTTAATTTTATACAACGTTCATCATAAGTTTTTCATGCAACCGATGCGATTACATAACCGAAAATTCTAAAAAAATATATATGCAACATTTTTTCTTTGTATAGATAGTTGAAGTTCAAATTTAATCGGAATAACAAACGTATACGAACCATTGATTAGTTATTTAATTGTAATAAATTAAAAAAACATAGTTGTCGGAGATTTAAAACTTTTAAGTGTATAAAACTATAAATACATATTTTGCCATAGATAAGTACGCAATGACATTTAAAAATTATTATTTGTATTAATCTCAAGCAATCGTGTATTTATATCACGAACCTAGTCACACTGTTCTACGATAGAGGTTAATAACAACTTTGAAATATAACAAGATAACGATATTTTTAAATTAGTAAGAAATAATATTTCTTTTAAATATTATTTAAATCAACTATCGTTGGTTAGGTCCGTTTTCTAAGGACGATGTATAAGCGACAGAATACGACGGCTGCACCGTGCACTACGCAGACCCTGATCAAAAATCGAACTTTGATTGTACTCCGCTCCAAACCAAAAACCTCTGATGGTACTGACTTGGAAGTGTTGGACGCGTCAACCGATAGGTGATGATTTAGGAGTGGTGGATAGCACTATAGGTACGGCGATTCTTGAACTTATAGATGGCAGCTAGTGATTTATCCTAAAATATTGATCATAGTGATTGATAAATGGACGTTTCCCGATATAAGATCTGTGGATTTCAACCACCTGTCTCTAATTTAACGCCTACGACGACGTATTATAAATACGATGCTGGAAGATCAGCCCTCTTGATCGTGATTTGAGGTGTTGGACGGTCCGAATGAAAACCGGTTGTCTTTGATTTTTAGTGAGTTTTTCATCGGCAACAATGAACGCTTTACTAACTTAAGTATGTTAAAAATGTTTCAAGTTTTTATTATTTGATGGAGTCTCGTTGAAAATCAAACTGCGGGTTCGATAAGTCTGGAAATCACCTACCACCAATATAATTGTTTCTGGGAATTACATCGGAACTTGAGAACGTTGAACACATCCTACCGATAACACGTGACAGAACTACTACAGCCACCCACGTCCATAGTACAAGTCTGTGAATCGCCAACAAATACTGGAACTCCGTAATATCCTCTCATTTCTGTTGGAGACTTCAATTCTTAAATCGCAGCGAAGCCGCAGGTCAAACCCTAGAGACAGACGACCGTTATCATCTGAATGGTACTATCATCGCTGAAAAACGATGTTGTTAGTTCGTCTACATAGTGCAGGGAAAAAATCTGCAAGTTCAATGCATAACCACCACAGCTCGTAAAACACCGGCCAGTGCAGTGTCCAATCAATCGAATCACGCAGACAAGGACTGATAAAACTACCTCATATCAATACTAGCTATTATTTTAGAAGACTGTGAAACCTTCTGTTGGTGAGTCTAAAAACTTGAGTTCAGCTGGTTACACGAGTATACTACACTGTTTGGTTGCAGAATGTTTGATTTTTGACGTCTTTATCATTCATATAAATATTTTATAATATAATGACAGCAGAAATGTTTTTGTAATAATAGAATCCCTCAGTGGAACAACTGGACAACTGCATTTTTTTTGTAAATTGACGTTTTCATGAAAATGAATTTATGGAAAAAATACCTTTATGCTGATGTGCCAACCATACAAATCCGATTATTATCTTCCGAGTTATCATAGTATGACATACCATAAATTATTTTCTGTGGAGATAAATAGAATAAATGTGGTATATATTTTTATAGATACACATATAATATGTATATATTATATAGTATACCTATATCAAGTTATGTTCTGTTTACCAAGTGCGTAATACATTTTTGTCCCACGTTGCGTTATAATGCAAAAGATAAAAATCACTTATTCACAAAACAGTTTAATCGTTTATTCAATTGACAGGGTTCAATTGACCTAGGTTTATAAGATAAAACAATATAAACGTGATGGTTCTATAATAATGGTTTAATTAAAATGTAGACCCACAGTTGAAAAAGTGGCAGAATGAAAACAAGATTGGGTGCCTACTTCACATGCGCATGTATATTACTATCGTTAAAAAACAAGTTAGTCGAAGCTTTTGATAATATAATGGTGTACTATAAAGGGAACTATAGTCATAACTCACGAGTAAATAATATTATAACATTATTATAATTAGAAAACTATTTATTGACGTATAAACATGTATTGGGCATACGTCAAACCGCAAAAGAATATTAATGCGGGGTTGCATAAAAATCGATTCATTTAATGGACCAATCATGGACCATTAAATCATGTTTGATGGACATTAACTCACTATTGATTCATTAAAATATGTTTAGTAATTGTTCATGAGAACCAAAATTTGCTTTAAAAATAATTGAGGGACATAACATTTTTATAAATATAAATTTAATTTAATAATATTTTTTTAACTTTGACCACTAGGACAAAAACTAAAATCGGGCGTTTCAGAAAAAACGGAAAGTCATTTTGTACATATTATTTCAGTTGCTCTGTGTTGAGTAAATTTATTTTAATTTTAAGTCGTTAGCTTCAAACCTGTAAATGACAGAATATTTTGTTCACTGATTTTCTTTTGGTACAGTGCACCGGTTTCGTAGGATATTCCACGCAACGACTACCTAACAAGCTCTTGTTGGTTCAATAATTAACATTTGTATAGATTTCTAATTGCACAGGAACTTTTTATAACTTATAATATGAAATACGATTGTCCGTATCAAATTATGGAGCCATAAAAATCACTAAGATAAAAAATATAAAGGGTTGTAATTTTTAAATTCTTGTAAACTTTTATTGTCCATGATATTTTCTACGCCATCAGTTACGGTTTTTATACAGTTGTTCTATAATAAGTGTTCTTATAGCCTTAGGTTAACCTCATTTGCTATGCGTATTATTTGTGGTAACTAGGTGCTAACCATAATTTTAAATTATTAATATATTATACAGTCTAATTGACCTTGATTAGTCACATTTTAAAACACTTCAGTGGCCATGCCTGAGTCAGTGTGTAATTTGTCTGTCTAATAACTATTTTTTAGTATAATTTATATTGCTTTTTTTAAAAAATGTTTTCTAAAATCCTTCTGATATTGACATGATAACTCATTACTACTAATCTAGTGTTCAATTGAAACATTTCTTGTTTCTCGATACCGTTTCTACTAATAATTGTACCTACTCCATATTCAGTTTAACACTTCATGTTCGGAGTGAACACAGGTAGTTCTGATTGCTACCTTCAGCTGTCCTTCCACGAATTTATTACCTCAATACGTTGCAAAGTTAACAATGTTTTTGTCAAAATTTCTAGTAGCATAATATTCCGTAAAGCTTAATAAATAATAATGGACGAATGGCTTAATATAAGTTCCAAAAATTTAGAACTTAAAGTTGCACGACAGACTCGAACCATAATTATTTAGTCTACTACAAAAGATAAAATATATTATATTATATTATATATATATATAATATACTGATCCTTTTTTTTATTCTATTTATTTTATTTACTCTCTTTATTTATTTTATCTGATAAAAAACATCGTTCAGCATTAGTTTTAACCATAGTAAAACCTGTGATCGTTTCGATTTTTGTAATTATTATCTTGTACATGCCATGTACATAATTCTAATAATAAATTTATATAAATTGAATTAAATTACAGTATATTATTTTAAAACGACGCTCCGTCTCACTATTCCACACCAATTATTAGATATCTATATAGATAAAAATAACACAAAAATCAGATTTATATGATTTATATTTTATTTATTTTTCGTTGTAATGGAAGTGTGTTTGGGTGTCGATAGCATGAAATCGTGAGCATTATTTAGTTTCAAATTTTTCGGCGTTGTGCTCTGCGTAAAGAAATTTCACAAATTTCGTTTGTATGTATGATAAGTAGCATGCTATTAGATACTTTTTTCTTGAAAAGAAAATCGAGGAATCGTTGATATGTTTTTGGATATAGTATAGTGGAAAAATATTAAATATCTAGTGGCATGCTAATTTTGTTAGAAATTGAGTTAAATTTTTTTTTTAAGTTAATTTAAAATGAATGTTTTTTTTATTTATAAATTGCCCTCGGCGACATAGGCCATTGGGATACAAATATTTTTAACCATCACTTTTCAAACAATTACATAATAATTTGTATAATGTATATATAATGATAGGTATAAATGTATAAAAATTTACATTTTAGAAGAAGAGCCAAAATAAAATTTGGTGGACTTTTTAACTGGACAACCATTACGTATCGAGGACTTGTATAAATTTGACTTGATACGTAGGTCACCCCTCCCCCTCCCCTCAAACAGACGTGCCTGACAAAGGTTTTCGGACGAAACCCAGTGCAATATATGAACCTACAATAATGCGCCGTCCGAGAATTCCAGAAACCATTCAACACTAACCGTCTGCGTAAAACAAGCTTTTCAGTGTTTTTCCGAACGTGTTTTTTTTCCCCGGTCGTCTGTATTATCTGGGACGCGGAGGGGCTTACCAAAGGGTCGGGGCGTTTTCGATTAGGAAGGGATTAATTTAGTCTGTTACGCGACGTTTTGTAAATTACGTCATTATTCTTCGGGTAAGGTATAGCATAGTATTGCATGTAGCCATTCACAAAATATAATATGAGATGGAGAGTTGTCACACGGATATCCACACGTTGCACAAAGTCCAAAAGAAAATGGAGCGAAAAAAAACTACAATATAATATAAATTACCATAAAAGTCGGGTGTCTTGAAAATTGATGTAGGAAAAAGAAAATCTACAAGCGCCCGACGTCGATAATGATGATTAGACACAAGATTTTGATGACCTAGAAAACACACAAAAATGCCCCAAAAACTACAAAAAATCTAATCAAGATAATAAATGAAAAAAAAATTGATTTAAAAATAATAACACTTATCGCATAGTTAAATCCAGGTCTGAAATAAGATAAAATATTATTAGGTACAACAATAAAAACAATGAGTTTGTATATGAAAATTGATATAATATTTGTAAAAATGACTTAAAAAAAGGAAAAAATGTAATTTGAAAATGCAAAAAAGTAAAATCGGTATTACAAATTCTATGTGTAATGAATCGAATTTGAAGCTTGCTTAGCACTGTATAGCACTATTATAGAAAAAAATGCAAACTACATCAAAATCCAAAAAAAAAGAGCATGGCCACTATTGGTTCTATAGTGTAAGTATATGTTTTCATAAACACTTGTCGTTAATAATTTATTATGGGTTTCAATTGAATAGAATCCGAATAAAATAACTATTACATTAATCGATCGATGTAAATGCCGCATAGCGGTAAGTAACTGCGGAAGAAAAAAATATAATTAAAAGTTAAAAGAATAGTGTGAATAATACAAAATAACATAATATTTTATATCTTATATATTTTTTAAATTTCATATCAGAGTATAGTGTGGTGAAAGCTTCTGTTTTAATTTCCCATGATTTGCTATAGCTATTTATGTTGTATACAAGTGTAACTTTAGGCTAAAATTTCAAAGCTACGAATGTAACTTACTCATTATCCTTACATTGTAATAATAATTTATTACTATAAAATATAAATTGTAATTTTATTTTTCAATTTTGTTTTTGAATTAATTTAATTCACTGCAAAACTATTAACTTATTTCAAATTATGTTTCATAACCTTCAAATTATACTCGTCTCCATACATAGACATCTTAATTAATAGAATGCTACCCAAGTTATACAATATTATACACTTATAACTATATAATACGATTACTTGTTATGATCTATTTTGATTAAATATTAATATTTAAATTCAAATTAAGTTGCACTAGTCTTGACTTTTAATCTTTGGAAAAAATTATACTTTTAATAAATAATATCATAAATTATATACCTGCAGAATATTATATAAAATAGGTAATAGGTACTTAAGTATTTCAAGATTACAAAATGTTCATTATGTTGTAAAAAAAAAATAGTTCAAAATGTACAAAAGCCTCAATCAAAAGTAAAATGCTATTGCACACAGTACACTGTATCTGAGTAGGTTTTAGGACGAGGCACGAATAATCGTTTTTCAATTAAAAAGACAACGAACTTCTAATACACTCTGCCAAGCAATAAGTGCCCAAAACGCAATTTTCACGAAATCCAATACTACTCTAAAGTAATGAAACGAAAACACTGTTCTGTTTTTCACCGCGTGGCTATTAAATTATTAAAAAAAATCATTTGTACATCATATTTTATGCTGGCGGGATAAAAATATAAAAAGATTATAAATGCATTTAAACATATTTTGTTGGGTAGGTATTTTTTTTTTTTTTTCACTAAGTAAAAACAAAAGCGAATTAATGTATAATTGTCTTAATAAATCATATTATTTAGAGAAACAAATAAAACTAATTTGAAAGGAAAAATGTAAATTGAATCCCAATAAAAAATCTAATTATATTGGACGGAGCTGACTCAAGTTTATTTAAAGTCTCTTTGAAGGTATACACAAGTTTATATACTATAGTAATGTCATTAGGTGAGAACATCTATAATGAAATTAGTTTTTTCACAATAAACCAGATGAAAGAAAAAATGTATGAATCATAGTCATCTCATTTTTTCTGTTATTGTTTTCATTAAATTAAATCCTGGAGGCAATTCGTGAATGTTTTGATAACTTGTAAAATATAATACAATTACGAAACGCTTGGAGGTTCGGATTTTTGGTATTACCTAACGAAAAAAAATTGACTGTCTTGATAACAGAATATATAATTTTGAATTTACGATCCATAATTAATAAAAAAGGAATTATAGGTATATCAATAGTCAATACACTACAAAATCGTATTTTATTAGAAGTTAATTTCCATTTTAAGTTGTTGTCATACCATATGTCATAATTATAAACAATTTAATTAAATAACATGGCATATTAATACACGTTAAAGTACTAAGTAGGCACATTTAAATACCCATAACAAATAAAGTTTAGACGGTGAGGAAGTAATATTTCAATTTTCTCAATAGCTCCTCAAAATATTGGGAAAAATTATAAAAAAGGAACTAAAATTAGTTGAATATAATGTCAGCAGAGGATCAGAATCGTTTTTCGAATTCAACATAGTTAAATTTCCAATTTAACATCGCAATACAGTACGCATCACTAACTTGAGTCTTGTCAAGCACTCGAGTGAAGTGCGACGATTGTGACAAAGCGCGGCTAAAGTATCCCAATTTCTTTTATTTATACATTATTCTGATAAAATTATAAACCATCGACGCAAAACAAGAAACGAAAAACTTACAAATGTTTAAAATTGTTTACAATAATATTTACTTCAAAATAACTCGCACAACTGTGAAAACAAAGTTCAAACAATTCACTCAACACTGCGCATTGAATTTTTGGGAAGAAAGAAAATATATTTTCAAGAGTTATTATGCGATTGTTTGCGAATATAATATGACGTGCGTGAGTGAAAACAGGTTTAGTTGTTCCTTATTATTTATTTATTTTGTTCTTTATGGGAATGGCAAAATGTCTAAAAGATTTTAACCAGTAAATATAATATTATTAGGTATTTAATTAAAATTCCTCAAGATGTGTACGGCGTCCAAGCAAATCAACTAAATCAATGCGTTTATGAAGTCTATGAAATGTACATGTGTGGATAATATGCATAAATATATATATATTTTTTTTATTGAACTTAAGCCCGGTGACTAAGGCCAGGTAGCTGTTGTAGGAGTTATGAACTGTTATAGGGGTAATGTTGGTAATGTTGGTTGTTTTTACGATTGTTACGATAGGTAGCCAACACGTGTATATGTAGCAAGATTTTTAACTACTACGAACCCGGGTGGTCACCCATCCGGGAGCTAGTAGCTGTGGCCGTTATTTACTCCCAGTCGCATTCCGCCATCGCCACGCCAAGTCACTTACATAAATTTTATACCTACATGTATAAAATAATTATAAATAACATAATTATTTTATAACATAAACGAGAGAACATGATACTACTATGTCTATACAGCTAAGGGAAGATCTATGTTTTGCATCAATTTCGTTTAAGTAGGTCATCACCGTCCTCACAATAAATTAGGTATTTAAATAAAAAATAAAAAACAATAACTACGTCATGATTGAAGTGGAATATAAGAAAAAAATATAACAAACAATTATCCATATAATGGAAAACAAATTCACTCTGCTATTTAGTAGTTAGCCTTAAGTTTACGTCGTCATTGAGACATAGACAATGGATATTGTGTTGATTCAGATTTCGATTGTTTTAAGCCATTGCAAACAAAAAACGATTCTGATCGAAATCTGTCTGGCAGCCAATATTGATACCTATACGCATATCTTATGATGGTAATATAATTATACTTTATAGTAATAATACCTATTATTTTACTATTAATAATACGGCGAGTTGCAACTGGTTTTCATCGACTTTTAATAATTTATTCTTAGTCGGGCAATACTAAAATATATTGTTAAAAGAATATTTCCTATACTGTGATCCAATTTAATATTGAATTGATAGTTGATAGCAATAATTGTAATAGTTAAAAACATTATATTTTATTTTGAAGTTTTAGAAATAATATGTCAAAAAGAATAGGTAAGTTAACTATCTGCTGCACCTGTGTCAATTTATTCTTACCGTGTTATTTTCTACTTATTTGTCTTTCTTTCAGTTCTTGACAGTTCCAGTGTTTTCAGTTCTAATATTTTTATTCTTGATCCATTTAACTTATTCCATGGATTGGATTTATGTAAATTAAATATGTTCCTATGATGGCGTACTATATTATCGAAATATTTTCCACTGATGACAACTTTCTCAATCAAATATTTTTAATCACTTGCGTTGTGCATACCAAAATAAAATTTGTTTTTATATTCTTAATAACAATACCAATGGTCAACAATCAATATCAAAGTTTACTAAACACGAATATTTCGTATATTTCTCATAAAATCATAATTTACATAATATTTCTATCTTATATTAAGATTATCAAGTAATCATAGTAAAGGATATTGGTTAGGTACGTCATAGAGTATTTATTTTATTATACCATTTTAGAGTTAACGTTCATTGTCGTCGTAAAATCAGATATTTATAATCTCGAGTTTAGATATCATATGTATCGACCTATTTATTATATGATATAAAGGAGAACTTCGAATTAAACATTTGATAGGTTTGATAACTTCATGTCAGTTAAATTATTATTGAAAAAATCGTTATTCAATTGGCTGAAAAATGCATTGTCTAAATATCGTTAGCAATACAATTGCCTAGCCTTTTTCATGATCACAGAAAAAATATGAAATCTAGTATTTGAACTCGCTTAAAATGGTAGCTAAAATATAATAAATATGGAACATAATTTTAAAATTTCACAAAATAAAATTCTGAGAATACAGAGATTGCATTCCATTGCATTCCATTGTACCTATTAAATTATTTATTAAACGAATAAGCTTATTATAATATATGATTTATAAGGAAATAAAAAATAAATGTGTAAAATTAAAAATAATCGCATCGGTAAAATATTATGATGAACCATGCGAATGATATTGTATTGATTTGATTTTTTTCAAACATTAAGTGGCAACTGCAATACAATTTTACTCATCCATATTCCGATTAGGATAAAATCGCATAGGTATCACACGGTCGTATATTCGATATCATTTTATACGATGGGCGTTAATAGGATAAAAGCACCGAGACTGTGTGCCACAAGGGCTAAGCAATTAGGTAAATCAAACACCGAGCTTAAATAAATAGGAACCGTGTGAATTCAAACTGGGGGACTAAATAAAATAGCACAGCATTTTTTTTTTGTTTAAATTATCTCCCCAAATTGTCTTTATATTTTAGATAGTAAATAATTTAGGTTAATAAAAATATTATCAGGGCAGTTTTTTACTCTTTATACTTTGGGCCCTGCCTTATTGGGTCAGCCATGAAACGCCTACACCGTGATTACACTTATGACGTCGACACTCTTTCCCAGCATGGTGGACAATATTATATAATACAACATTTATTATACATAATATTGGATTGTTATAATGCAGGCCAGAGACTATGGCAAATTTTATTTAAATTCAAGTATTATATTGTTCGGTCGAACGATCGTGTATCCGTATCACGACGGTTTTCAGACACAACAATCAGGAAAAACCGTATTTTTAGAAAAAGCTGATTTTAGGCCGTACGATAAGTATTCGGTCGACACACTACGTCGTATTGCAGTGACCTTTAACCACACTGAACTCGCAACCAATTTGAGTAATTATTCGTTTATTTTTTTTTTTAAAAAGCTGATTGATAAATATTGGTTTATGTGTGTAAAAACGGAACATTTATAAATGAGCGTATTACTGGATTTATTGTGTTCATTTCATGTGCTTCCTGAAATTGAACGAAATACATTTTTACCTTGTATAATGCATACATATACTTTAAAATTGGGTCGAGAATATAACCACCGGTTGCATATCACTGCTATACATTTTATTATTATTTTAAATTCGAAGACGGAGACTGAGAACTAATCATATTATACAGAAATCGCGATTTCATTAATACATGGTTCCGCCCGATTTGAAGTCTGTGATTGGAAAATATAATATTATATCATGCATTAATATTATTATACTATGAAAAAGGTCAATCATCAAAATTGCTGTTAAGTAGTTGTTATAAAATAGGGTTGGTGGAACAAAAAATGAATTGTTAAATCGTTGAAACTGTGCAACACAGCAGATTTTACACTCGAGTTATAATATGGATTACCTGTGTTCATTAATAATCTAAAAAACCGTATTATAGCTGCGCGCAGTATGCGCTAATAAAATGCAATTATCTGTCTAAAAAAAAAAAAACAAATAATAATAATAATAACAGTAAAAAATACTGTTCACTAAAAGAAATTTAAACAACGTTATTCGACTAATTTATTAGGTACCTTTATTAATGCACGTAATATGCACCTACCTAGGTAGATCGCAAACATAATATGTTACGAATGCGCGTATACCATCAGAAATATTTTCAAGGAATTTTTATGTTATATACTTCCGGTGCCCTTTGTTTAGGCTCGTCAGTGAAGTATACAATATTATGTACAGTGCATATCGCATAATACAATTTTACCCATTTGTCGACATAGTTCATCATCGATGTAGGTAGTATATTATACAACGTAGACAATGTTTTTGCCGTTCCCAGATTTTGTGGTGAGAGCCGTATTCCGATTGGCGTACCATAAGGTTTTTTTATGTTAATATTTATATTGCTATTATTATTATTGTTGTTGTTGTCGTTGTTATTGTTATTGTCATTATTTCGTAGATAAACTCTGTACCGAGAGGTTTTCAGTTCTTATCGCGTATACCACGCGGTGTTTATTCAAAAACTAAGCTCACCCTATATGCGTAATGGCTTGTTTGAGAGTTTTTAGCAATAAGTGCAGGGAAGTAGTATACAGCTGATATGAGTGTATGACAGTACTTACAAATATATTTGGCACAATTGCGGAACACATTTAAATAAGCTCAGATAAATCATGCGAAAATATATATTTTTATTATTCGTCAAGTTGTATCGGGGAAACTACTAAAAAAAAAAATAAAATAAAAATGCAAAAATGGATTTCAAAAATAATGCTGCGCCACCATTTTAGTCCACCCGACGACTTAAAAATGTTTAATATTCTATCCGGAGCACAACAACCACACAACTTCCATGCAAACGATGCGTGTTCCATTCCAAATTTCCATTCGTGAATGTTATTAAATTTATATTAATAATAATACCGTGAACTGTTGAAGCGCAAAAACAACAATACACAAAATTAATTTGTTATATACTTATTATTCCATTTTTTTTTCATAAAAAATACTCAAATACGGCAGGTAATATTGGTAAAAAAAATATTTGAGGAATTCAATCAGTATAATCGTAGATTTTTAAGTGAATTCCCGATGATTAAATTGTTATTTTTCAATATCCCCCTCTGTATATTGTGTATATTTTATAATAATAATGTAAGCTTCGCTCGTCTGTAGCAATAACGCGATACAAAATCGTCAAATAATATATTTATGAATATAAAAACGAGAATCGTCATAGGACAGAACTCTAAATGACTGCTGTCATTCTTTTATATACTTACATTTAAATTTTAACTTAATTGGTAAGTTTTTGGGCCAGATACACTAAAAAAAAATTCTCACCAATTTTTTTTATGGTTAGTTATTGACAAAAACATATATTTTATGATTCAAAGATTTTCCTTGTAGAGGAAAAATATCGAGTACCGTGCTATGGATTTCTTTTTTAATACGACTTTTAACAACATTTTGATAATATCTTACGAGTTCGCGTTATTTTGTTTATAATATGAAAATAATATAATATGTCATTACTTATTATATTAGTACCTACTTATCAGTGTCGGATCTAAGTCTTAGGGGGCCAGGGTGCAACTACTACCATTTGGAGGCCACTTAAATAAAAAAAAATACTCAATTTCCAGAAAAAGAAATGAAACGAATACCTAAATGTTTTAAAAATAAAATGCAAACATTACTTGAAGTATATTTATAAGCATGCCCCTTCACTGATTAGAATATTTATTAAATTATGAGAAATACTTTGGTACCAGTTTATCTCTTAAAAACTATGTCCATCGTGTAATTTTGTACTTGTAAGATACTGTGTAATCACTTGGGCTATGAAGTAATTATTCTTTTATTACATTTATTATCTATACTTCAAAGAAAACAATTATTTGATTTTTGAACTAATATTATTTCTATAGATATGCAGTAAATTATCTTCTTTACAGATATATGTTTCGCTGTTTTCTAGTCTTAAAATTTATAATTTTAATAATATTATGTAATCACATCGTTTTTGTTTTACAATTGCTGTATACTGTAGAGAGTGAATAACAGTAGAATAAATTACCATTATTATTGTTATTATTATTGTTGTATTGTTATGTTAAACTGTTATATTAGTAAAAATAAAAAAGAAACATCTGAATATTTTTTTTTAATAAAGTGTTATAGATATCTTTTTATGTTTTACGCGTAACAATACCAATTTCCCCTTATTGATTTTTAATTGTTTAGAAATTTAAATTAAATATTATATACATTACCGTAATAATTGTTGTTAATTATAACCAGTGGCCGCCAAAATATATTTTTAAAGTGTACCAAGACATAGTTTTTCCAATCCACAAAGCCCTCCTTCCCCCAAAAAAATTGTACTTGTTAATATAGATATTATGACCAAAATATCCATTAATTTTAAGTGAGTTTTAAATTTGATTTACTCTAACATGGACACCCACCCAACAAAATCTTTAAAAATGTAGATGTCGCTATAGGTTGGGTGCCATTGGTTATAACTTAATATGTAGGAACTTTAATAATGTTTATCTTCAGCTCACTAAAATGTTTCATCACTCCTGCTTCTTCCGATCGCTTTAATAATGTACATATTCAGTATATTTTTTTTATTCTCCTGTACCTAATTTATAATACTTAAAGGACTACTATAACTGCAATAATAGGACACAATATCATTATCCATTGAATTCCGATAGTTTATTATTCTTAATAACTACCCACTCTGTTACGAACAAAAACGTATCTTTTGTCAATATGGGTAAATATAAAATAGGATTACACCTACATGTCATAACTAAAATGACTACATGATTCTACGACGTAGGTAGGTATAAGTGTACGTAATGGAAAAGAAAACAATTCTAAGACGAGATCAAGAGAACTCTATTATTATTTTTTTGTGTTCCAGCATCATGATGCAACTATATGGTTATGGGCTTACAGTTATAGTTAAACATTAAAGTTATTATGTACAGAGAGAGATTTTCACGATGAACTAAACTTATATTGAGTTGTACGCTTTAATTTTTTTTTTATATGTAATTATTTTTTATGTGTCAGCTTAGCTAGGGTGGTGAGCAACCTTTTTTGATCCACGACCCCCCAAAATTATTTTTTTTGATAATACGAACCCCCCCCCCCCATACCGTTCTGCCAACATTATGTAAGTGTATAATGTGCATTTACTTCACAGTCTTATGTATACAAACACATTATTCATATAAATTAAATCGTTAATTTTAATATTTCTTTAATTTAATTGATCCAAAACATGAAAAAAAATACAAAATTAGAGTTATACAAAATCTAAAACTAAAATACTACTGAAATTATGTTACAACGATGGTCAACATTTTAATATTTTTTAAACTATAAACTTACTAATACATTATTTTAATGAGAAACCCATAACACCATATACTTAGTATATAACTTTTTCATTTGGTGTAAAATTATTGGCGACCCCCAGGTTGTGCACCACTGCTGTAAAGGACGCTTCGCAAAAGAACATTGTTAATATTTTTCGCGTGGACTATAATACTGACAACACGAGTCACTGAAGCGCACAAAATCCGAGGGTATGGTTTTCCGTAGGCCTGCTATTCTACGCCCAACTACTTGGCACTCGCTGAAAAGATTATAGTATCCAGGAAAGTTATCTGCTGATTTCTATTTTCAAACTACGTTTTCGTATCATTATCCATGCGATTGAACACGTAAATAATTCAAGTCTCGCTTGACCGATAGCGGTTGATCGTCTACTGAATGGCGGTTGTATGCAGCTAGGGGGTAATTATATTATATTCTGGTTTATAAATAAAAAATACAATGTTGACAAAAAAAAAAAAAAAACAGCGATTGACGATAACACTTGTGTGTGTAACTTCATCGGATAAATGTTTTTTAAAATTATATGTGTGGCCTTATTACCTATACGAATGGTACGATTGAAAATCTCTCAAACAAATCCGGAATCTAGCATTTGAAATCTAGGGTATTATACTTGCTGGAGGTAAAAGTAGGTATTCTAGGACCGAGAAACGGTTAGTCACATTTTATACTATAGTGGTGTAAGTAGGCAAAATATTATTGATTTTACTTAAATTAATTATTTAGGAATTTATCAAACGTTAAAATTGCTAAGGTTCATGATTATATAATTTATAACTGACGGAAAATGTAAAAAAAAAATAATAATAATAATAGCTACTTAAATAATCATGTTTACTGTAGTCTGCGCCTACCGAATACAGGTTCATGGTAATATGATGTATTTTTATGGAAAAAAAATATTTTTCTGATTAATTTTAGAGGACAAAGATTGTTCAACATTCTTGCGGGGAAAAAATAAAGAAACATAATAATTTCTTTCAAGTAGTTTATCGGCCAAAAACTTTTTTTTAGAATTAATTATTTTAGGCTTTCTAAGTTTTAAAACTAAATTTACATTATCTTTTGAAGCAATAACCAAATAAAATTAATGCATTGTTGTTTTTTTAAACATGACATCACTTTAACAAGGCTTTATAAAGTTATAGTTAAAACTTAAAAGAGATTCTTTTATACATTTTTAAAAGATTTGTGTAATTTCATTGGGTTAATAAAATAAGGTAAAAATGGATTCAATAAAGTTTTTATTTTTTCCATGAATATAACAACTTAACATTCTAATATTTTGGATTTAATTATTATTATTAACTGTTTAGCGAACATAATATTTCTTTGTGTCCAAAAAATGTACCAAACTAAATTTCAAAAACGTTTTGTATAAAATGATTTATTAATAACACAGATAAATGTGTTCACGTGTCGTATAATTAAGATAGATATTTGATATACCGAGAAGCTAAGTGCCTACTCAGATAGCGAAAAATGAACGTGAGAAGGCGAAATAATATTATATGCCGTATACTAATAATATATGTTGTTAAAAATTTAAAAGGACTGATGACAAAGTAATATAATAATATGTGAATATTACGATCGTTTTTCAATAAGTTTAATAAGTTCAATAAGAACTCTTTAAGTAATTTTCAAACAAACACACACACACACACACACACACACACACACACACACACACACACACACACTCATAGCCAATTGCGAAATTGCTGTAGATGAAAATAAGGGAAAACGCGTCGTAGGACGATCCATAATAATATAGTAAACTTTGTTTTTGGAACAGGCAGCGCTGTATACATATATATTGTGCGAATATATTTTTTGTCATCTCCTGGATGTCAAACTATAATAAGCCGGTAATCGAACTCTGGTCGTGCAGAGCCAAAGTTCGCGACACCCGACCGACGGCCCTACATAAAGCAACAATACGTAATAAATAACTTTCTCGTTCAAATAGTTCTGACACGAGAATTAATGCAAAACAAATAGTATATTGAAAACGTAGGTAACTATTATTATTACCAAAAGACCCGTGAAAGGAAAACCACTGATAGGTATAATTACGCATTTACGCATTTACACAGATCAGATATTATTGTATTTTCCGTACGAAAACAAATATAAATATATGTATAGACTAGAATATAATATTATAATGTAAATGTATTTAACCAATGATATTTAAGTATTCGTGTTCTTGACGTTGACTTGCCTTTTAGAACAAAAAGCAATTTGACGATTTTCCTGACCCTTTCTAAGGTCATTTTAATAATCCTTCGGTATTAAGCATTTTTTTGAAGTTCATCTATGTATGGTGTAATTAAAATATTTAAAATATAAATTTTGTATTATGAAACTTCATCACGACTGCAATATCGGGGATGTACCTAACGTTGACAATTTGCCATGCTGGTGTTTTTTTTTTTTTATCTCAAAACTCGTTCCGATAAATAATTGGAAGACATTTTAGGTAAGCAATTATCAAACTCTTCATTAGAAGTAGACTCAACTAAAAGGCAGCTGCACCGAACTTTAATAATTAAAAGTTTTTCTTGGTCTTGTGTAATAATTATTGTATAATGTAGATTCACAAAATAAATAAAAATAAAAATAGAATAACACAGTGTTGTCCGTATACCTGTATAGTGGTTATGTGGTGGTAAACATTTCCATGCGTGAACTGAAATTTATCGAACAAAGTACGAGGTAGGTGGTGCCATTATAAATAATTTTTCATCGTTAAATTTCAAACCTCTCGAAGCGTATATGTGTGAGTTTTAATATTCTGCGGAGTAACTCGCATATTGCATGTAGCCACTCTATAAAAATAGTATAGAAATTGGTACGCATTTATTTTCAGTCTGCATAATGCATATGTCATATACACAAGGTAAAATATTATACTGGGTGATTCACCAAGCTTGTTCACTACCGTGTTTTCTTATGATTATGAAATTATTCAAATTTTGATTTTGGAATTTGTAAAAACATTTATCAACATAAATAATTTGTAAAAATGGTCCAAATAAAATAAATACTAGATACAATATTACATCTGTTTTATATTTTTGTAAAACCACTTTTAAGGATCCTTAAAATACACTTTTTATAACTGAGAAACTAATCGTCCAAATTTTGAATTGGGTACAAACATTTTTTAAAAATATCCACTAAATAAATTTCAGTAAAAAGGGAGGCTTCTTATTTTGAAGAAACAGAAGTTTGTATCGCTACAAGACACACCATAAGTGATACAAAAAATCACAATAGTTAAAAAAATATGGTCTTTAAGTATATTTAAGGATTCAAAAAATCAGATTTTGAATGATTGCATTATTAAAGAAAAGAGGGGGTGAACATGCTTAGTAATTACCTTGTATGATATGATGCACTAGTTCAAAAATCATACGTTATTTGAAAACTTATGTTATTCTAGAAAGATAATATTAACTGAATTTTGATTTTTTACATTAATTGGAATTTGAAATCATAATATATTATCTAAATGACTAAATATAATATTATAACAATTATACTTAGTAATTTTGTTGTTATTAAATTTGATTTTCATCCAAATTTAAGTATCTTCAAACACTGGAGCGCGTCATATTTTCAAATGTCTGCATATGTTCAAATATAGACAAGCCAATGAATAAAAATAACTTAGTTAGATAAGTCAACATTGAGAACGTTAAGGTATAAGTTAATAGTAAACAAACAGTATATTTAACTTTAAAAGTTCTAAAGTTATTATTACGGAGAAAAATATTAACTCAACTCAGTAAAAAGGAAGTTAATTCATTGTTTTCAATCACTACATGGATCACTAATTTTAAAAATGTTTAAATAATAACTATAAGCATTTTGTTAAAAAAATACATCCCAGTATTCCACTCTATTATAGGACACTAACTTGAAACTTTTGATTCCACACTATTGCCGTCATGATTTATTATATGTTTATTGTTTGTACATTGAATCAATTAGGTAATTTGTTTATTTTTATAGTTGCACAGCATAATTGAACTATAATAAAAATACACCAATAAATTAATTTTAACTACAGTTATAGATATGTATCGAAACGATTTTAAAATACATTTTATTTTTTTAATTTACTGAAAAAAGCAAATATACTTTGATGAATATTTGCTTTGATTAGTTTAGTTATTAAATTAACCAGCTATAATTAAGTTGAAAGTTATGAAAAAATGTAATACGCTCTTTTATAGTTTTTAGTATTATAACACTCACTTTTGTTATTTTTATTACTAAATCGCTATTAATAGTCTTAAAGTATGATATACCCTTACTTTTAAAACATAATATTAGTTTATTCGAGACAAATCATTCTTTACAACCAAAGACAAATTAGAATTATGACGTTTAAAAACTAATTTTTTTTTAAGAAAAAAATAATAGTAACGAGTGCAAATGACTGTCTAATTATAATTTAATTATTGCGTCAACATTTTGAATAGTCTTTGTTAATATTTTATTGATTTATTATAGCACAGTTGTGAAAAGATCGTATTCTCCACGAGCACACTTTTTCGTTGTTAAATATTAAAATATATTAACAAATCTTACGAACATTTTAATTTGTACCACGCGGCTATATTATGCAGTTGAAACGTAGTCAAAAAACAATAATGTATTATATTATCTTTTAACGAAAAACAAAAAAATCCACTTACGAAACATATTATAATATATATGTGACATGAGCACGAGTGCACCAAACACATATTATAAACGTGCTTAAATTAACTACGTACGCAGTTACGTGACAAAATGTAATGCAAAAGTCACGCCCACTAATGGCGTGAACATTGTAGTTAACATTTGCGTTTTACTAAACATTTTGTGCCTCAGTGGTTTTTTAAAAAAAAGTTTACAAATTGGTTTATCGTTTTCTTTATTGACCAGTTGGATTAATATTTTGCATTATATTGACTATCCTAATTTACATCACATCAAAAGTAAACAATTTCTGACCACACTGTATGCCCGAAAATATTTCACCCAACTATTTTAGGCCAGGTAACATAAAAAGAAAATCGATTGTTTCAATACAATGACGTTATGTGGCAATAGTGTTCCATTAGATTTGATTTCAAGAAAAATTAAATCAAATCACAGGTATCCCTTACAAATTGGTCCTTGCATTTGACAATAATTACAAGTGTATAGTACTTATAATAATAATAATAATAATAATAATACTGTTCGGATAATCAACATTTTCGGGTATTACTATAATATATCACTAATATGGTCACGTTATTTTCGTAGTTGACAGCCTTCAACATTCATTCAAATTGTAATCCATATAATAGTTGTTATCATAATTTAACTACTGTACAAACACTCAAACGATTGTTATTTTCACATTTTTTTGTTTTTCTGAAGTCCACTGTGCTCCATTCTTACAGAAAAAAAAACAACAACAAAATGTAATCCAAAACGAAAACAGGGATTGGAAGGACGCATTGATTCGCAACAACGAAATGTTTTATTTATGACACTCGAAGTGTGTGCCACGAGTGAGACGAAAATCACAGTTAGTTACAATCATAACAATATCTATATTAATATACATATAAGAACATATTATGCATGTATATTATATATGAAGTATGCGTTGTTGAGTGGTGGCTCTTTCTATTTAATCTGAGACAAACTTGACAGAAAAAAAAATTCAATACAAGTTCCTAGGTAGGTCCTACACAATAACATTATTGTGTATTATTTTTCATAATAATTAATTGTCACTTCGGGTTCTAGTGATGGGAAATGCAGTAAAATAATGAATTTTTTTTATTCATACAAATTGAAAAGTTCGAGCTAGTAAATCCAAGCAAGAAATATTGATCGAAGCGATTAAGGAAAAATTCGAGACCGTAAGTAGGTAGTAGATACTGAGTGTCTCTGAACTATAAGAGTAAAATATTCCGTACTTCACCAGCAATCCGCATTACCTTTCCTCAGATTGTGGTGTATATAAGAACAATATTAACGACGTTATTACAATAAGTAAAAGAAGGAATATTATAGCGAAAGCTGCGCAATGAAAGTTCGACATATAAAGAAGTATTTTACCTGAAAGTTAAGAGAAAACCTAAATTCACTTAAAATCTTTTATCGGCTAGTTAAGGCCATTTTAGAGGAGCAAAATCAAAAAATAGAATGATGATCATGAGGCGAGTGATCTATATTTTGTTACACCCTATATGTTTACTTAAGGCGAGTAAACATTAGGAATATTCATTGAATTTCGAAGTATATTTTCTAACATTGAAAATATACCGTACAAATTGTATTAATTTAAATAATTTGTTTTTAAACATGATCAATAAGTACAGAGGTAATGATAATATTTAATATTTGCGCGGTAGTACAGTGCAAGCAAAAAAGAACAATAGAAATTTTTTTTTTGGAAATTTCTGTTGGGAACTTCCTACTTACATCACTAGCTTAATATATAATATATAACCCTAGTATTAAATTGTTTTCTATAACCATACAACTAGCTTACTGCTTACACGTTCATTATCATGTCGTCGGCGTTCAATTAATGTATCTAGGACACTCGAAATATATGTAATATCGTAGAGTGGTGATTTGGAGTGTAAACATAGATATACAATATACATGTAAGTACTTGGGACGGCCCACGCTCGTCAACCCAAACTTTGTGTAAGTATACGACGGATGGCTTCCGTCTCTATCAGTTTTCGCGTATATACATATGTAGGTACTTAAGTATATATAAATTATGTACGACGAAGGATTTCGTCGGTCTTGAAACTATATTGTGAGCAGAGTGATGTGCACGAAAAGTTGGACATTCGTAGCCGCCTCGACGATGAAACACCCGCCACACCGATAAAATCAACATAGCCATTGAACATCGACAGAGTTAATATATTGTAATTCCTAATAGGTATATAAGGCCTTTTCGGCGGCGGTGTGAGCACTTGTGGACTGTGGTCAAAACACCATCGCGATGTAACGTCAAAGTCGACTGGTCGGTTTACTACCCCCAGAAAAATGGTCTGCTAAGTTTTCGGGAAAGATAATGATGAAACGCTCGCTTGACCGATAAAATCAACATGATCACTGGACATCGTCTGAGTTAATATATTATAATAATTACTTCTAGGTATAAAAGGTCTTTTCGGTGGCGGACGACGGTGTGCGCACTTGTAGGCTGTATGTGGTCAAAAACGACATCGCGGTCTAACGTCAAAGTCGTCTGGCTGGTTTACTAGCCTCCTCAACTTTACCCCCAGAAAAATAAGTAAGACAATACGTTTTTTGGGAATGAAATTGAATTTTACATTAGTTATATTGAGTTGTTCATCGATTCGCTAAGCAGGCACGGTTCTAGGACTAAATAGACAACATTATATCTATAAGTAGGTCTCAATTGTATATAAAATTCCTAGCCCCCTGTATTTTTTAATCCTAATATTTATGTTCATTTCCTCCAAAAAAAATTAGCGATATTAGCAGTGGGTACATAACTTAATTTTTATTTAAAAAAATAGTATAGCACAGTAATAGGCAAGTATTTTATTAAATTTATCATTTTAAGATTTCATGTATACCTACATTATAACAATATGCTGGAATGCATATTTGAGATATGATTTTAAATTGAATATATTTTAAGAACTCAAACATGTTTAATTTTACTTTTTTCATTATTTTAAGTTTGTTTTATTTTGTTGTACATTAAGAAACATTGAACATATAGCTGATGTCAACAAAATTAATTTTGTTCATCCTTAAATCAACTGTGCTCAACAGTTATATATACTCAACTATACTGGTTTGTTTATTTTATCAATCTTTAGTATGCTTTAGGTATAGAATACGAATTTTCTAGAAACACAGTTATTATGTTGACTTTCTTTTAACAAATATTTGATTAATGTAGTATCAATACTTACAACTGTGTAATAAAAACCTTCATGTTTAATTACGAAAAATTATCTGGGGTAGGTACAGTAGTCCCTATAGTTAGTACAATAAAATATTCTATAATTAGGTATGTTTTAAGTTTCTAAATTTGCAATATATTTTATATAGTGTGAAATCCTATACGTGTTTGTATTTTGACTTCTCGATTCTTTTATATAATGTTAAAATTCGATGTATTAAAGTGTTTAAGTAACTAAATATCATCAGCTCCAAGGTTAGGTAAAAAAAAAACGAAATCCTAGACTCGCCCACTATTCTATCAAGAATTATTCTAAATCATCAGATTTTATATCAATTCAAAGGGTAGGTAGATACTTATAATGTTATTCCTGTATGCAAATATTATATATTATTTTTAAATTATCACTATGTGATATTTTGCTGATTAATAAGAATAATTTTTAGTTTCACACTCATGATGAACATGGTGTATCCAAATTGCCTCAGTTTCTACGTCATGAATGTTCAAGGAATTTGCATTTTAATACCGATCAGTAAAGCCAATGCCTATAGTTCATTTAATTTTTAGAGTGTTTTGCTAAGAGCTCGGTGTTACGCCTCCTGCAGTCTTCGAGTCAATGAAGTTTCCAGAATAATTACAACGATGAATTCGTTTTACTACAAATGTAACTAGTTAAACATAATGTAGACATTTATGTATGGTAATATTAAGACGATGCCGGCACAATATTTGTTTTCTCACTCTAACCCTCGTGCAACTTTGGTTTCAGCTGTACCCACTTTGTGTCGTTAGTTTTAGTATTAAAGTGATCTGTTATTAAAATTAAACTTAAGCATACTATATTTGTTTGTATGTACAATTTCTTTACGATATTTTAATTTTAACTAAAAATAATAAATATGAGACATTTTGAATCATAATATTTTACAAACTCATAACATCTCAAAAATTGAGAAATCGTGAAAAATCTAACTCTGAAACAAACACTAAGTTCTTTATTTTCTTCTTCTTCTTCTTTGGCTTTTTACAGGCCTTTCAGGCTCATTGCCTCAACAATATATTATCTCCTTGTTTTTAAATTTAAGCTTGAAAATAGGTCACTCTACTCTAATACTAAAGAAAACAACACTGCAAAGTGCAATGTAGGTTCTGCGGAATGCAAATTTACTATACCGTGTGCGGGCCTAAGGAAGAAAAAAATAGTGAGCTGATAATCTCTTAACTACTGCCATTCTTAGTAAAATATGATAGTTGCCTTTGGGTAAAATGTAAGTATTTTTCACCAAATTTTTTATAACTTTATACACAATTTTGAATTCTAAAGTTTGTTATTTTCAGAGAAATCGTTTAATTATCAAGCTCAACTATCCTGATAAATAAATATGATTTTAACTTTTTGTTGTAGGTACTACATCCAGCACCTACGATACTACAATTATTCATAAATATTGTATAAATATATTTTGCTTTTAACATTAATCAATTGTTTAATTTTTGTATCAAATATTTCACGACGATAATAAAATAATCAGATATTACTTATTTTAGATACTGTAAACCTCTGGCACAGATTTTCGGATTTACGATGATTATTTTCTTACTCTTCGTAAATTTGGATAGACCAGGAAAACCTAATGTTCTTTTCAGTGTTTTGTAATAAAATTAAAATTATTATTTCATAACCTTGATCTAACAAACATTTTACATGATAAAATATCTTAACTTTTTTTTTTATTATTCAAATTATAAAAACACATGTTACTATTCTTGTGGAGAACATTTTAGCATGAAAATGAACTAATGATAAATGTTAGCGGATTGTTAAACGTTTTTTGAAAATGGTTACTTCAGGCTTCCACGAAAGCAGGCAGGTTCCGTAAAACAGTCTGGCAGTCCGGCAGTTGGGCAGTCTGGCATCCTTGCCCCAAATAAATATTCAGTGTATACTGACTGTACA
>NW_019104022.1:0-1118 GCF_001856785.1 Myzus persicae
AAATCTTACTGTAAATAAATGTGATTACTACTTTTTAGATTTAACATAAAGGTGCCTAATGCATCACATTTACCGTATACCGACTATACCAACTATAGTTTGTAAAATTCCAAGTTAAATCTTTTCTCTGCATACTGTCGAGCATGAAATTAATAATTAATATTGTACCTATGTATTAATTTTAAGTGCATTGGTTAAGTATATTTTAAGCTATTCGAGAATATTTAAAATTTAAAATTTCCTTATTTAATTTCCGAAAGATATTCAATAATCAACAGAGCGACTTTCCCAGCTTTATTAAATAATTTGATGTTTGATGTACGACGGCGTCACTTTAATTCGCGTTTCGACCACAAGCAGACGGCATAGTAATATTCATAATATATTATTTAACATTTATACAAACTAAAAATAAAAATTGTTGAATTTTGCGGGACATAAGAACTCCCGTGTACTGTACTACTGTAGTATGACTATTTACTAGTATGTACAACACTATATTTTATATCTATTTAATTGTATAAATATGTTATTATTCTGCGACCTGGATATGCCGTCGTCGTTTGTGCTATAAGCGTATTTTTTTGTGTTGCGCGCTCGGGAACAAAAAATATGCCCCTATACTTCACCCGGGTAGCAAATTGTCTGAGAAAATTAATTTTAATTTTGAGACTAAAAAGTAAAATATGTAAGCCCCAAAAGAATAGGTAGTCAAACTTACGTATACATCGACTCTTCGGGTAATATATATAGCTGCAATACCATATCTTGAGTGCAGACGCCATATCGAGGAACTTTTTTCTTCATCTAAACCCGAACTGAAAAATTCGAGATTTTTTATAAAAATTACTTGAGTAAAATGAAATATGTGAGCAAATGTTTATTGTTGCCTTACACATTTCTCTTTTGTTTAATGAAATTATTAGAATTGTGAATCGTCTTCGACGAGTGACGACGATCGGCTTTTGCCATAGATGATAGATATTATAATATAATATGTTGTTATTAGTTTTCGAGTTTTTGAATTCTTTGGATGACACGATACATTTTTTATTTCAGATTCCGAAACATAATATTATTCGGAGTGTTTAACTTTAAATCTATACAATTCAGAACAC
>NW_019104022.1:1812-4339 GCF_001856785.1 Myzus persicae
GCCGTTGAAAAACGACTGTGTTTCAACTGTGCTACGTCGAAAACTATACCAAGTCCAACAATAATTTTAAAATCATCATTCAGCAATCTCAATGATTTGGATTTTAGTTTGAAAGAATACAGTAAAGTAAAAAAACTAAATGCACAGAACTAAACTGTTTGGGATTTTTAAATGTAACAAGAATTCTAGTAAATCATTTATTTATTGAAACAGATTAAATTACTGAATATCAAGAGTACTCATTGGCTGACTTGCTGTGTAGTCTGGCAATCGACAATAACAGGTATTGTATATAACTTTTTCAAAATAATATATTATTAAGTTCATTGTTTTAAATAATTTTTAAATATATATTATCCGGAGCAGTTTTTTATGAACATGATCATTATATATCGTATGTACGCCGTGTAAATAGATGGGAAGTGCACAAAGATTTGGCAAAAAAAAAAATTAAAAGTTCCCCTAGTTCAACAAAAATAAAACCACATGCTATTTTATATGTGAAAGAGTTCAAAAAAGACATGTACATTGGTACAAAAATCAACTATAGCAATAAGAGACGTCTTTTTTTTTAATTAAACAAAAAGACAATAAATGTTATATGTTATTATTTTTAAATTTATATTAAGCGTTTGTTACAAGATAAATAAAAGTAATAAAAATCAATAATTAATTAATTCAATTTTATTTTTTTCAATTTTCCTTTTACCAATAATTCTATTATAGTGACATGACTCCAGGATGCGACACCAAAATGAAAAAGAGTCCGCAAATTATTCTAACAGTCTGGTGGCGAACATATTTTTGATGTATCGACCTGACGTTTTATAATAAATGACGAGAACCATGAACCACGGTTTCTAACTTTAATAATTAATTATTAATAAAGTAGATTTAAAATGAATAAAATTTGAAGATCTGAAAAACATAATCTATTTATTAGCGAAACAAAATAAAAATTGTTATTAAAATGTGAGCTCTTATTTGATGGCCATGACCTTATAATATCCAATAACCCATGTTATGTTCCTACAAATATATATAGAGTAAAAAGAAATAATAAATAAATTATTAATTTATGTTTATTGTAATATTACCATGTGTTAAGACTATAAGGGTAAGAAACAATTATTCTATATTTAACTTATATTAAATAGTAGCCCGATATATTCTGTAAAATACTTCTTTAAGTAGTATATTTCAATTGTGTATTACATATAATATAATTTTAAATTACACTATAAACTATACCTACGTATAAACACCAATGATTGGTATGATTTTTGGACTCGAAATTATAAATAAGTTAGCGACTATTTGCAAAATGTTAGCAGCATATTTTAATACGTAGTTTAAAAGGGGGTGTAGCGTGAAGTTGCCTCCCATCTCATATTTTTCATACCTTGTAGGTAATTTATTTGCGAATTCTGAAAACCAATTTGCAGATATTTGCAAATTATTTGCAAAATGATAACATAACTTTCAAAAAAATTGGTCATGCTGAGGGGGGGAGGGGGGCAACATCACACACATGGGAGGCCATACTACAACATAGGTTTTTGTGGTTGAGACGACAACAATTATCCGCTGCCCGGATTTGTTCTTACCTACCCTACGTTATTTGTTTAACGCCTAAACGTACGGGACACCTACTCAGAAGATTCCATGTGCATCAATTTGAGCATTTAAGTTATTTGTATTCAGCAGTGAATACTGCATTAAACATTGTTTAACCGATGAAATCTGTAGAATCTGGCCATTATTATTATTGCATATATAATTTATTTGATGCAGGACCATATATTATTATTATGCATAATCCATAGTGTATCTATGCAATAAAAATATTTTAGTTTTTTACAACAACAGAAGTTGCTATGTATTTGCATTCAATAGCATGATATTTAGATCTATTTTATTAACTATAGTTCATTTATTTAACATATATTTATGTGTAACCATGCAATTAAGATAAAGCCGATATAGGTACATGAATATATTAGCAATATACAATTTAACATTACTCATTCAATTTAGAGTGTATTAATTATGAAATACAATATTACATCATACCATTGAGCATTACTGGTCAGGTCAGCGGTGTATACAAGGGGGGATGTGGGGGTCAGATCCCCCCCCCATATAACTTTTAAAGAATTATATAAAATAGTGTTTTTAGTGTTAGCCGTTAGGGCATTCCAAGATCACAAGGAAACAAAAAAAAGCTAGGATTTTTGTAATTTTTATTTCATAAATATAATTATAGCCACCGCCACCGCCGCCGATAACAACGCTGCGACGAAGACGCCCGTATGGTCGTGTGGCTAATAATACATTTTCCTACTTCTGGAAATGTTTTAAGAAATTATTATTATATAATGCACTGATGGGTTTTACGTATTTACACTACAATATTATCAATTTTGTATTAAAATCGACATTCCGTGAGTTGTACCTCGTATGTTGTTCCGTACCTACTTAACTAAATATTGTCTTTAAAATTTGAATAGATTTGATTAGAGCGACT